>NC_134277.1:103836962-104074462 GCF_949628215.1 Phalacrocorax aristotelis | reverse complement strand
CACCACTTTTCCTGAGCTTAAAAAGCAGTGGCCAAATCTGCTCCCGTCTCATGTTTTCAGATCCAAAGCCTCACTGACTCCATCAAGAGCCCTGCATGAGGGCTCCCAGATCTGACCTAGAGGAATGTGGAATATTTAGCTGGCAAATCATTTTATAGGATGGATCAGTTTCCCTATTTTAAAGCTGTTGGTTGCTTTTGAACCATTTCTCTGTGGCTCAAAAAGCTGTTCCAAAGGCCCAAATATAAACTACCCAGTAAATCCGTAAGCTTGCAAAGATGCTATGCGTACTCTGTGTCCTCATTAGTGTATGAAGCTGCAGGCCATACTGAAGTCTGCTCCTAGATGTTAAACACAACATGAGCTAATTTATGACAATATATAGATCATGAGCAATTTCTTGGTAGGCATGGAACAGCATTTAACTTTAAAGTGTGAATTTTATTCTGGGGTGTTAGGCATTACAGCTAGTTAGAAAGATTTATAGTTAAAATTGATTAATTAATTAAATTAATATTTAATTATAATTAAGCATTATGTGTAGTCCTTCTATTCCTTTTCTTTGATATTTTGATGAATTGAAGTGCTACATGCTGAAGATTCTGATTTAAAAAAAAAGGAGAATATGCAGAAATCTCTGTAACAGTCATGTATAACCTCCGTAATAATATTACTGGCAAACATTTTGCAGTAAAATTCAGACTTTGTTACATCATTTAGCACATATGCATTCTTCATGTGATAGTTGGGATGGGTTTCAAGTCTGCTTTTTCTGTTTTGTTTCTTTTTAATTCAATTATAATCACAGATGGTTAGAACTGATTCTTAAAAGGAGGTACTGTCTCATCAATGGACCAAATTTTCAGAAAAGCCACAAATCCTATAAAATTTTAGTCTTCTTTTCATGACCAGATTTGGGTGCAGAAAATAACAATACACTGTTTGCTTTATTCTGAAATGGAGACTAATATGTGCCAATTGCATTTCATAGCCTAGCTACCTGGTGGAGGTTAATCAGCATTTTTATGATCCCATTTTAGTGGCAGGGTTCAGGCTGCCTTGGAAACTTCGAAGGAATTGCTTTCCTCCTTGTAGCACGGGGCCCAGGGACTCCTGCGCTGCGGCGGCTGGGGTGGGGAGCTGGGGTTCCCCTGGGCCCCCGTCGAAACAGTGGTGGGAGAGGGCAGCTGATCTCTGGTACTCTCCAGGGAACTTGCACTCACAAGATAGCCTCTCGCTTGTATTAATGCCGTCCAAAGTTAACTGAGGCACGGTGCTTTTCCAGAAAGTCCATGTATTAGCGTGTCTGGTTATGTGGGAATAAACAGCATAGAGGTTTCCATCCCTCTGTCTTCATAGGAGGACTTGGTAATTTGACACCCGACCTCTTAACCCAGCCGTCTTTTGTAGAAACTAAATTGCCTTCTCCACAGGGAAGAATTTGAAGGAGACTGTTAGTTTCAATGAATTCAGCATCATTGCCCCACCAGCCCCCTCTCCGCTATGTTACTGCAAAAGGAGACAATTTGGCTCCAAATGACTAATGCGATTCTTTTTTTAAAAAAAATATTAAAATTTCAGTCTTATCTGAGGTTATTGAGTCTATATCTGAGGTTAGTGTTATTAATTCATAATGACCTTCCATGTGGCCTTCATGGGCTGAGATTGCTGTGCATGTTAGCACATACTGAGTAAAAATATTGCTGTGAAATGATAGACTGTATTTATAGACAACAGGGCAAAATCCTAGCTTCTATTAAAAAAAAAAATATTAAAAAGAGAGCATTTAAGCACTCTTAGTGAGCACTGAGCTTGCCAGAATCTCTCAAATTGGTCCAGAGGTTTGGAATGAAGAATTATCATTTGAAGACGAACAATACGAGTTCTGCTGCAATTTCAGTAGCAATCCCCAGACTTGTTTTCTTTATGCCATGAAAACTTTAGAAACATAAACAGAGCGGAATTGCCACTGGTACTGAATAATGTGGCTTTTATTGTTGCCTGGGCTCTTCTGTATATTCACGAAAATAATTTAATTCTTATTAATAAATAGAAGGTAACTAAAGATTACTCTGATCTAGTCTGTTGAAAATTTCTCAGTACCCTTAATTTGTTAGCAAATTCAATATATTTTATTTAAGCAGAATCATATATACAGTATATTAACTTTTTTTCCAGGCAATCTTTACTCAGCACAGAAAGGCCAGATGTATGGGAATTGTAAAAAATCAGGATATGCATAAAAACTGTTCAAGTGCATAAAGCAGCCCCATCTGGAAGACATCTAACAGAAATGAAGTTGTACAAAACCATTCCATTGATAATAAAGCTAATTTTTATGGGTCTGACAAGTATGTAATTATGTTCAGTGGTGCTTTTCAGATTTTATCACAGTCAATAAACCGCAGTGGTAATTTCATTCCCATTTGACATATTTACATGGAAACATTTGATTGGAGGAATTAGTAACCCTGAAAGCCTTGATAGATATGTTTTAATGATCTGTGACCTCCGCAGTCCCTCATCTGTTTATTGTTGCAACAGGCGAGAAGTCGTTCCTCTGTGACCTTTGTGGCTTTGCCGGCGGGACACGTCATGCCCTCACCAAGCATCGGCGGCAGCACACAGGTCAGTAAAGCTGTCTTTACTCTTTGCTATATTTTCTCCAGCAAGGGAGTCCCTCTACACTGGGGAGTAACGCAAGTCAAATACCACGTTACAGCACAAATAATACATCGGCTCATTGTTTACTTTGCTTTTTCTCGTTTTTGTAAAATTGGTGCACCCAAGGTCTGCACCAAATCTGTTAGCTGGGAGTTTGAATAATTGCTTGGGAGGGAGTAGGGGGTATTGCTGGTGTTTTTTTCTGAAGGAAGTAGAATTATAAAGACTGGCTTTCTTCCTTAAATGAATGCTAAGTCTACTAATTTTTTTTTTTCCAAGGCCCAAATAGATTACCTACTGTGAAGATTTTGCAAGAGTCTGTTAGAATGTCCCTGGGTGAAAATTAGAGACTACATATAGATTAATCCATTATTTTGGACTGAGACATAGTTGAAAGCCAGTGTTGTTTCAGTTGCCCTTTTGTAATTTTAAGATAGTTTGTAATTAATAGGTGCAACTTTAAGAGTTACCACATGGTTGGCATGTAAAGTAGGATTTCTCTCCCAGAATTAGTAAGGCTTTCCTACCACCTGGTTATAAAAATTTAATATGAGATAAAATTAAATTGGTTCTTAGTTTCAGAAGACCAGAAAAAGTGTAAGTATTAAACATTTATTAATACATTTTACCTTAATTGTGCTTTTTAGTAGTTCCATGTAAGTGTTTGATTATTTGAATAGATTTTGTTCAAACAGACGCAGAAGTGTTGCTCCTTAAGCCACTGTAGTTTTTGTTTTACTGACTATCACGAGGATAATCTAATATCATCAGGAATTGCTGTGTGAGTTAAGTGACCATTGTCTAATGTACAGTGGAAAGAAATGGCTAACAAATGAGAAGCTGTAGTTGTTACATCATGAATTTTCCATGGATTTTGTAAAGGAATCTCAGTGGGAGATTTTATTATGTCCCTGAATAAACTAATCTTGATTCAGGACATACACCATCTAAATGCGTAATTTCCTGGAAAGCAGCTACTCTCTTTCTTGAGAGCCTGAAGCCATTCTTTCCACCCTGTTTTCAGTTTATTAAAGCAACCACATTTGGAGGAGAGTCTGATGCTTTCAAAAAGGTGGGGTTCTCGGTGCAAGTCAGGCAATATCTTGAAACGGATAAGCTCTAAGAAAAAAGTATGCAGGGCCAAATTTTGCTTGCAAGTCTAACTAGAAATCATACTTCCAGAATTTTTCTTCTGATGACAAGGAACAATCATTTGTGTGAGAGTACTGCCACAGTCAGTTCCCATTCACCACAGGAAGTTTGTGTTTTTAAAGTGTCAAAGAAAAGGCATTCAGTAAATATAAGAAGTTCTTTTAGTATTACACTTTCTGAATGATAGCAGGAGCAATTGCAACTACAGGAATAGAAGTCGTATGCTTCATTTGTAACTAACGGTTTACATTTTTCTGGAGCTTTGAAGAATTTTCACGTGTTGGCCGAAGTTTACTGAATGTGGGCTAAGAATGAAAATATTTTTTTTCTTTAGCAGAAATAAATCATTGTTATAAATAGCATGGGAACTACCTTTTGGTTTTTATTGGCCTGCCATGTGGCACACTGGGATCATGCATATGTCCAGGACTCATAGTCAGTGCAGCCACACAAATGGTAAACAATCATTTCGGAACGGAAAGTGGAAGAAGTGCATATTCTTGTCTTTACCCTTCTCGTCTTTACCTATTATGTGAGTGCAGACCTGGTTTCTCACAAATATAAGCCCTTATGATCAGTTATACATTTATATTTTTATATCATTAGGCCACAAGCCAATAGAAATTTTATTGCCTGGTCTATGTGCAAAATTGGGCTGAAAATATGGTATGTTCCTGGTGAAATGCTGTCCGGTTTTTCGGTGGCGTTTTGTCCTTCTTTTGCCAGTATGGTAGAGACTTTTGTGCTATGATCACAGGGATTCACAGGTTATAGATCATGAAGCTTGCATCTAGCAGGCATAACTTTATATTTTATGTCAGGACTGGAGGCTCGTTATTACTTTGCTATTAACTTTATACTATACAGGACAGTATCTCAGAGGCAGAGGGATCTATCTTTTTGGCATTTATCTGCCTCTGTGGCACAAACAATCAGAGATGATTCTTTAGCAGAAAAATTATCTGTAGCTTCTATTTGTTTCAAGGAGAATGACACAATCCACCTTTGCCTGTGTTGTTGCACTTACGCGGGTTCCCTTGTATTTTCATCCAGTTCACAACTTCATCTCAGTCCTTAGCTGCGTGCACTCCTCTCTGTACCTGCATTTTTTTCTTCTGTGTCCCCGGTTGGCACAATTTTCCCAGAGCGGAATGCCAAAGCAAATTACAATCAGGTTTGAAAGGGATAGGTATCAAAAATGGTCTAAATGGCTTAAATAATTCCCTACTGTAATACAAGCTGTCTAGGGGGCTGACACAGAACATCTTCCAATCCAAGATTTACTTCTATCACCTGTCATAGACCCTTGATTCAAGGGCAAATGAGCACATCCTCACATGTAGTTGAGGAGTCTTAACCAGCTTAACAAGCCTCTTCTCATCCCAGCCTCAAGTCTTGAGGTGTCCTGACACCCCAGAGAAATGTTCAGCTGCTGATAGATATTTGACACAAGAGAGGACTAGCTGTAGGACCAGACACTTAGGCTTTTGGTGCTCTTGATTCTGGCATTTCTTAGTCTGTTCCTCTCTTTTCAGATGTCATTATTTTTATGTACCTTGAGAAATACCTTTACCTTGTGAAAGATGCATTTTCTTTGGAAATATTACAGGGAGCATAAGGTATAACTCAGTGTGAATAAGGCTGGTGGAATCCAGCCCTCGGTCACTCATGGAGCAAACTGTAGGGACTAGTTTGGTAAATAGGATGTTATCCCTGGAAGATATGTTTTAGGTTTTTAAGTGAAGTACAGGAATGTTAAACTGAAAGAAAAAGCTATTAGTTTTGAGGCTTGAAAGCTGTTTGTACTTTATTTGCAAACAATGCATCTCCATACAAATTTCCTTGATATGAGCTTTCTCAACTTTAAAGTAGAACTGTGAAGTAGAAAAAAATAATTTGACCTATCAAGAGATTTCTCATGTTTCACCAGTTGACTTCTTTTATTCTGTGTTAAGTATTTTTTGCACATAATGACTGACCTGGTCCTGTGAGAAGTGCACACTCTGAACGCAGAATAAGCTAAATCTTCTCTGGTAAAATGTTCTAGCACTATTTTTTGATCTGAATGTGTCTTCTTCCAGTCCTATGCAGCAAGAATCAACCTATGAAATTCTGCAAGTCTTTCACTGGCTATGTAAATATCAGCAGCCTGATCTTCTATTTCATGAATTCAAAAAATGGCAACTTCAAGAGTGGTCCAGAGTTTGATCAGAATTTTATCACGCTGTAAAGAATACTTGCATCTCTGTCTTTGTCAAATGCTTTACAATAGACACTTGTGGCTGTCTAGGCTGTGAGCAGAGGCTGTCTTAAGAAGCTTCGAGCGCTTGCAGTATCAGCTGGTACTATGTGATAATTAAGGGCCATCTTGCAGTGCTGCAAGAACGTATATGCTGTAGTTCTGGTGCCTCAACATGACTGGGAGGATAAATTTTCATCTTTGAGTCATCCTGAAACAATTTTTTTTTTTAATTCATATTTTGTCTCAGTAAGAAAATCTGCCTGAAGATAGGAAGATAAATAATGTTACAAATTTTAGTGCTGGCTGAATTTAGAATTAGTTGAATCCCACAGAGAATTTAAGTCATTATCTCAATTTTGTAATAAAAAAAAAGAGTAAACAACCTCTAAATCAGCCACCAAAAACACACACACACAAAAGAAACATATAATATCACATAATTTAAATATTTTACCTTAGTCATTATCAACTAGGAAATTGTATAAGAGAAAAAACAAGCAAGGTTAATTATTTCTGGCTTGAAATTAAAGCATGAAACCACTTCATTCTTAATTTTAAAATGTCTTTTTTTATATTCTTGTTGTTATTGTTATGCTCTCCTCCTTCGTCTGCTTTATGGCATCACTCTAGTTTTCCCTCCTTCTACACATTTCCCAGTAAACTTCCATTTCATGCTGAAGTAGCTGGCTCAGTCCAACAGTGCTGATGGGTCACAGCCTGTGTTCTCTTGCATGAAATTCTTTTTAAAATGTTGGTTAGTACTCCTGCAAATTGCAAAAACCCCATCCTCATCTTCTACATAATGGCAGCCTACATTTGCTTCTCGCGTGTTGGTTGTGGTGGAATCTTCCTGCGGATCATAGAAGTACATTACAGTAGTAGAGCGTTAGAGGGTGAATACACTTACTGTACACAGCCATTCTATGACAGTCACCCTGAACCTATGGAACTGCTTAAGAAGATTGTGTCTTTGTTCAAATATTTTCATAAATTTTTGAAGATGGTAGCTTATATGGTACAGATCACTGTTTGTATGATTGCTTCTGCTCACTCATTTCAATCTTGCGCTTCTCAAGACATTTATAGGTCAATGTAATAAAGAAAGAAAATTTAATAATATATGTGTTTTTATCCAGATGAGTGACTCACTTTGTGTTTCTATTTCTCATGTGAACTGCTCTTTGACTTTAATGTGTAGTTACATTACTTGGCATTGAATTTAATGTATAATGTAGCCTCTTCCCTTCAACTTCCCCACCGCAGCTTAAAAAAATTATAACGTTGAATACCACAGAAAATGTAGCACAGTAAGAAGACTTACTGCACTTCCAAGCAAGAGAGAGGTGGAATATGAAGAGGATCTATGTCGGTTTTCCTTTTCCATTTATGCCAGCATTTGCAGCAGAGTATGGAATTTGATTATAGCAAACCTTTGGCCAGAAATGATACCAAAAACCTGGGTATCTTAAAACTTCCTCTCTACTGGAGAGAAATTGTCTAGTGGAACATTTTTTCTCCCATTTTGACCATACAAATGTCAATCATTTTTTGCTATGGAATAGCAACCCTATGGCATCTACAGGATTTCTCATAAGAAAGCAAGGGATCAAGGATGCACTTATTTTTGTATGTCTTATATGCAAAAAAGTTGACCAGATTAAAGCAAACAGAATTTACTTTAATATACTTCAGGCTTTGTTAGCAAGCCTGTAAGTGCCTCTCCAGGGAACAGCCTTAACAAACACTAGAAATAGTTGGAAATAATAAGAAAAAAATCCTGTAACATGTAAGCTGATGGCTGCATTTTGTGGTCTACTCATTCCTTAGGTCAAAAGAAACTTATAGATTCTTTCTGTGCTGCTCAAGACATCACATGAAAGACAAATAGGACTAAAAGCAATAGTTTCCTGTTGAGATAACTGGGGTAAGATTTCTACCATCTTACTAAGATTCTGATTAGTTGCTCAAGACTTGCAAATTGAAGTCATCATTTGATTTTTTTTCCCCTTCTTTTATGTGAAAGCTGGATCCTTAGTAGCACATTCATGTAAATGCTGTGTATAATCTATAGGTAGAAATTGTCTGGACAGTCACGTTTATAAATAAAAATTTCACTTTGCCATCCACAAATCAACATGTATCAGCAAGATTTATAGTTTTTGTTATTGTATTATTCCATTTCTCCTATAAAAAATACAGGTTAAGTACATAACTACACAGAGAAATTTATGATTGCAGTAAGGTATGCTCTGTGCTCATGGTCAAAGACACAGAACTCAAAAGAGGCAAAATCAGAGAAAAGAGGAAGAAGGAAAGAAAAAGAAAGCTGTTAGTTTGTGGAAGAAAAAGAGCCAAGATAGATGCGGAAAGAAGTCAGGGCAGAATTTGGAGAGGCAGGATTAAAAGAAAGCCTCAGTCGTGATGGTTTAAGAAGAGCAGAATGGGTAGAGCTGACGAGGCTAACTTGTTAGCAGCAGGATTAGTAACTGCTTTTGTACAAAATGGTGCTCCCCATGATCTGACCCTTTTATCAGTTGCTTTCCCAAACTTTGATCTTTGGAGCTAAAATTTTCCATGTCAAGTGACATAAACAACTGATACACTTCAGAAGTTGCTTGCAGTATTGCCAAAAAAGCAAAACCTTTTTTTTTTTTTTTTTGTGATTCCGTGATTAGGAAACATAGCTTTTTGAAAGTGCTTGTGTTAAAAACAAAAAAAAAAAACCCCAAAGATAGTGAGTCCTTGATCTTGCAATGTGTGTCCTTCCTTTTTTTAACCCACAGGGTTTGTTGACCATTGGGGCATTTTGGGTCACCTATCTTATTTTCTGTGGGGTTTGTTATTGACAAACTTAAAGATGGTGAGGCACGGACAAGTCTTCTATAATAGTAAGGTGCAGGGGGGGTTGATCTGGGGTTTTTTACATTTGTTAATCTTTAAATACTTTGTCCTTACACATTTTTGGATACACTATTTTATACTAATTACATAGTGGTCTTTAAAAAATACTGGCAATACTGCTTTTTTGATTTGTGTTATTTTAATTTTGTGTGAGTTAGATCCTTGGCTGGGGGTGAGGGAGAATCCTCCTGAAATATTTAATGGCAACCCATATAAAAATAAAAATAAGTTTATTGCCTGAAATGTCTGGGAGCTGGAAGGGGGAAGGAAAATTGGGACACAAAGGCTGATAATGAGCATTCTGGCCCAAAGTTAAGGAAGACAAAAAGATACTTAAATGAGTAGGTCTGTGGAAAACTTAAATAATAAATAAATAAAAGTACTGTTGCTACAGCTAATATACTCTTCAACACCCCCCAACCCAAAGAAATACCTAGTCTTCTTTTAGATTATTTTCAACTATAATTATCAACCTGGTTAATTTTCCATAAAAATAAATACTTTTTTCCCATGTGCAGCTGCTGAGAATTACAGGCCATGCTAGGCCATCTTTTTTCCTCCCAGTTTAGTTGGCTTTTGTTGTGTGGTGCTGCTGTGATGTATTGTCTGTCAGGTGAGATTTACACATAGTCCACTTGACAGGAGCAGTTAGCCACAAGGATTTCCTAAGGAGAGACTTCCTGGAGCAGTGGGCAAGGATTATCATTTTTCTTTTGGTCATGATGGTATTTGCAAACCCTCCTGGCTTCATGGGCCCTCGCTCGTCTGTCAGCCCTGCTGGCCCTGCCCCAGCACAGCAGCAGACCTTTACCTGATCCGTCCTCCCCTGAATGGCAAACTAAAAATCTCCTTTCAGTTCAGATCTGCTTTTTTTACAAGGGGGCAAGTTGGCAAGGTTCTAATGCATTTTAAGTGAAAGCAGTTAAAATAAGTATGTATGTTATCTAAAATACCAGTGGCTTTACTACTTAGGCTTGAAAATGTTGCTATCTTGTTTAATACTAGAAGATAAAATAAATCAGGCACAGGAAATCTTCAGTTCAAGAACAGGTTACGTTGCTAGGGAGTCTATGGCCTCCCAGAGAGTTTAATTGAAGCAGCAGCCAGTACCATTCAGGCTGCTGGGAGAATCGGCTTCTCCAGAGCAGAGAGTCAGTGTCTGACAAGAAAACCCCATTTGGGGCAGGAAAGACATACTTTCTAGCAGTCTCAATTTGTCCAGCATAGAGACTTCCGCATTGTGTCCTGCCCCTTCACCTTTCCTTGTCCCATGAAACAATAAATGAAAAATAGTAGCTGGTATTCTCTCCAGCAGCTGCTAAAAGCAATTATTCCAACTCTTTATGGAGCTTTCAGAAGCTGCTCCGTTGTTCTTCCTTACAGCCTTACAGGCTTTTCAGGCCTGAGGACCTTGCATTTCTTTTTCCCTTGGCAGGAAAAAAAACCCAGCAGTCTCCAAGAACGAAAAATGCAGATTTCTCTCTCTTCTCAGAATTCTGGCAAAGTCTCTTTGGAAGTCTTGAGTGTCTCATGCTTGAAGCAGGCTTGAAAAATCTGGCTTTGAGGCATGGCTGCTTGGAAGTGGCCTTTGGCTAATGATGTCTTCTGCTGGTAGTGTGTCTCCTGTCAGTCTGAAAACTGCAATTTGTACCTGCCAAGGGGCCTAGGGGTCAATTTTGAAACTGATGATTCTAGAGTTCTGAACAGTCTACAAGGTCGGTGTCCATCCCCAGCAGTTTTATTCAGACTTCTGAAGTTAGGGATGTTGATTCTTTATCTGGTCTTTAGGATACGTACTTCTGAAGGCTTGCACAATGCAGTCAAGATCACCTAAGTTAGGAGCTGCCTTATTTCTCCTGCATACAAAAAGAAACCTGTTCCCTCCATTTTTTAAAATGTTTTAAAATTACCATTCTTTAAACTACCATTTAGGTAATTACATGTGCCTGTAAGCCACAAAATATTTCTGGAGCAACCAGTTGGAAAAACGGGATGCAGGTCTCTTAGCTAGGTGTCACAGTATGTGTATCTGTCATGAGATATTGTCTTAATATCTTCTGAGGAGTGGACCCTCTGCTGGAAGGAAAAGTACTCTTTTTATATAATAATTTATAAGTTAGAGATTTTTATCCAGTAGTTCTCTAGAAATTTTCAGCGCAGTTGCACATTCAGCAGAGATTGAATTTTAGTCTTCTGAAAATATTATTGTCCTAGTCTAGGTTTGGTGGTTTTCCTTTTTCTTTTTTTTTATTATTAACCTTTCAAGTCCTCCTGCTGAATTTGGCCAACTGTTCAGAAAAGATTCACAAGAGCAGGAGAATAGCAGGCAAGAGAGGGGGAACGCACCAGTGAGTTCTGCTTCATATTCTCAGTGCTGGTTTATACATATTATTTAATGGATAAGATGAAAAATCCAGGACCAGAGGCAAAAAACAAAGACACTTTCCTCCCGGAGATGTTCCTTTCTGAGCAGGCACTCAATACAAGCTTCAGACTGATTTCTCTCCTTTTGTCTACAGCAGTGCTGCTTTCAGGGCTGCGCATGGGCGCAACTTCACCAGAAGGAGCAGGGTGAGAGGAATGCCTGTCACCTGGTGATGATATTTTCATGAAATAAGGCCCAGTAACGTGGTTACCCTGTTTCAGAGCAGCTCTTTCTCCTCCTTTTTATATTTCTGTAACACCACATGGGAAGTCAGCTGGCTACTGAGGTGTGTATGCCAGAGTGAGAATATTTTGCAATTAATACACTGTATCTGGAAATTTATTTTGTATTTGTGGTTGTTTATATATACATGGACTAAAATCTGTCTCAAGGGATTTGCCAGAAATTTAGACTTGTCTTCCTTTTCCATTGATGAAAACTGATAATGCATATCTTCTTTTGTCACCTTCTAGGAGAGAAACCATTCAAATGTGATGAGTGTAACTTCGCTTCCACAACTCAATCGCATCTGACACGACATAAGCGTGTCCATACTGGAGAAAAGCCTTACAGATGTCCCTGGTGTGACTACAGGTAATGAGTCATTAACTAAAGCATGATGAGAGAAGGGTTAAGGTGATCAGACGAGGTTCATTTGAAGTCACCAATAAAAATATATTGCCATTAAAACACCATCAGGGCAGCGGTAATTGCATATTAAATTAGGAGCTAAATTTAAAAACTTAGTCTTCAGTATTTAGGTATTACTTTATAAAGAAAAACAAATGATGGGAAACCTTTTAGTGGTAACACTGCAGTGCTAATGTTGAGTGTTTGTTTCACAGCTGCTCTAGTGTCTGTTAGAATTCTCCATGGTGAGGCCCCTTATCTGCATCGCCTTTTCAAACCAGTTGCAGTTTTGAAATTTTTCTCGGTTGAGTTGCAACTATTTCACCAAGAAAGGAAAAGTCCCCTAAAAGGCTGAGCAGCCTGAATACTCACCAGGCACTATTAGAGTGGGAAGCAACTGGAGCTAGTTACACTGCTGCAGAGTCTTGTTTTTCTGCTCCTGTTTCCCTTCTCCTTGCCAGCCAGGTTGTTTGGATGAGAGTTGGTGGTTGCATGGGGAGTCTCCCGTGTTCCACCATTAAAATCCATCCTGTTAGGACAGTAGATTAAGTTCTCAAAAATGACATGTATGGACAGTTAAGATTATTTGTGGTGCTCATCCCATGTGTCTTTTGTTCAGTATAGACTACTTATTAAATGTTCTCGTATTGCTTCTCAAATGATTCTTTACTCTTCTTAAACATACTTCTACAATCTTGAATACTTTTAATACCTTGCAGTGAGGTGGGTAGTCTGTGTGTACTATAAAGGAATCCATAGAAGTTATTTGGGAGCAATTAACAAGAGTTGATGCCCAAAAAGTATTTAAAAAATCAGTCTTATATTTGATAAACGGCATGATTATGTAATTAGATGCATGTGCTGTGGTGCGTGCACGCAGGAGGAGAAAGTTAAACATTTGATTATACCACTATAGCATTTTTTATTTTCTTTTAATGCTGAGCATACAACTGTAATGTTCCTTTAGTATAAGTTTTAATGTAGTTTCCTAAAACAAGATTATACAACAAAGGCTAGCTGCTCTCATAATGCCTGGTTTCACGCTATTTATGAGCTGCTTTAAAGAAAGCTCCTGTACAGAAAGCTTCTGCAGTGATCATGCAATTTCTGTACAAAAATTTTTGTCACATTGGTTTGTGCATGTGGAGCAAATGTTCTGTGAACTCTTCTCTGTTGAGCACCCATTACATTACTGCCTAGAATTGCAGAGGAAGTAAATTGATAACCTCAGGGCGGGGGGGGCTTCCATTTCTGTGCTGCTACATTGAGAGTCCCCCTGCCTTTTTTTTTTTTTTCTTTTTTCTTTCTCCTTTTTTTTCCTTTTTTTAAATAGAAGTGTTTCCATCGGCTTCAGTAAGTCATCTAAGAAAGAGAGGTGGGTTTGTGTTTGTCAGAGTGGTTGCATTAAAAGGTCTGTGTTGAGTGAAGTGAGAGCATATGAGCACTAGGGTGACATGACGTGCTGCAATAAAGGTAAAAGGAGTGCTATCTTTGATGCTGCGTGTTTGAGGAGGCTTAATATGGGGGTCGTCCTCTTTAACGAACCATCTCAATTGGAAGGAATAATCTTATTGTAGAATCAGGTAATGAGAGGTGGGTTACAGTGAGTTTGACCTCCTGGCTTGAAGACCCTAGAGACGGGGAGTGTTGTAGACATGAATCAGTTTGCACTTTGGTGTTGTTAGACACGCGCAATGAGTGGATGCAATTCCCTCACTCAGTATGACAAAATGCATAATTTCAATGCTCTGTTTAGTGAAAGACAGGAGATCATTTTTCTTTGGATGGACAGTTTTCTGTATGGGATAGAAATTCCAAGAATGAGAAGTTTTTTACTAGTATTTTATTATATTGGAGGTTACTAGAGAAGAAGCAAGCATAACTTATCAGGATTAACAAGAAATCTCTGAGTATCCCCTGCCTCTATATTATTGAAAAATAAATGTTTCATGGTAATAGGATGTTAGTTTCCATTGCTTGCAGGCCAATTTTGACCTAATCTTTAGAGGCTGATCTCTACAGATACCAGCTGATAAAGCTTTGATTCTGCAGGAAATTTGTTCTGAGCTCAGCTGAAAAACATCTGGCAGGGATGCAGGAATTAAAGCTCTGCTGCTGCTGCTGCTGCAAGTTCATAGAGGCAGTGAGGTACTCTGTGTAGCTGTAGAGGAGCCAGCAGAGGGGCTGCTGTATTTATTAGCCCAGCAGTCTTGCTTGTGCCTGCCAGTTTCCACAGCCCTGGGATATTAGCCAGCCTTGTTGGCAAGTATATTTTTTGCTCTCTATCCACCTCTCTCATTTTTTTCCTCTCTCTTTTTTTTTTGTTTTAAAATATAATTTTAAGGGAATCGCATGTTGCCTCCTTGTCAACTCACCTGGTACTGCCTCTTTTCATGGAAAGGTATCAGCAACTCTGTAAATAATGTCCATTATACCAGTTCAGCAGATGGTGTGTACTCTTGTGAGTGTCACCTACAGAAAACATAAAATCAAGATTTTAAAATCTGCTGACCTAGTGATAAAATTCATCCCCATTTCCAGTGGTCGGGTGCTCACCAAGGGGCTTTCAGCTCAGCCCTTGCACTGTAAGTTCATCCAGAATAGTTCAGATGTTGCTGTTTAGTGTTGCTTGGCAACTGCAGACTCTTTAATGACCCTTGTAGTTTCAGCAAGGTGAATATTCCTCATTTTGTGTATGGATATGGAGTATTGTTAGTGCTACCGTAAAGTCTCCTTTCACTGATAGGTGAAGTGATGTCTCTATTCTATAAAGTAATTTGAGACACTCGAATTAAGACAGTGTCTAAATACAGTGTATTTTAATTATACCTGTTCGGTTCATCAGTGCTCAGAGGGTTCTTAGAGGTTCCTGATTTCAAGCTTTTTAATTCCTTTGGAGGGAATTGTGAACAATCATCCTGCAAAAACTCTCGCCAGTCTAGCGAGTGAAAGGCTAGCTAACCCTGGCTAGAAGTGCGGAGAGCAAGCCTGTTAGAAGAAACTAAGCTGAATTTAAGAACTGTTATGAAAATTGGATCACCTGTGACTGGAACGGCACCTAGAACTCTGTTTTATTTTTGCTTTGCACAAAAACTGAAGTGAAATAGGCTGTACGATACTGTGGGGAAAAAGATTGATTTTGGATGCATGAAACAGAAAAGGGAATTTATTCCCTGTATAACGCACAGCATGCGAAATTCTTTTCTTAACTAGGAAAAGACATGAATGGATGTGGTTTTCTGAAGTGAATAACAAAACTAACCTAGCATTTTTAGCTCACAAATTACATATTCTCACTAGTATGCATATTCTGAAAAAGCAAATGGGAGATTTTGCTTATTTTATTTCACTAGGTTGCTTTGATAATCTATGTTTACGGTTGTACTTAAATATTTTTGCAAGACTGTTACCTTCCATCTCTATTTTTTGTACTGTGACCACTTGATATTTATTTTTGTCTAAACCTTTTGCATATTGATAACAAAGAAATGAACATCTGCTTTTCTGTATAACAGTATGCAACTTCTAGTAACGACTGTAATTTGAAGTTACATTTTCAGTCTAGTTTTTAAAATCTATTTCCTTTTGAAGGAAGTAAACTCTAATATATATATTCATTAATAGAAAAATTTGCTTGTTAAATGGTTTGGTTATATTTTCTTCACATTTGCGTTTTCAGTTTAGGTTTGCCCTATTTAGATAGAAATATGCACAATTTTCCTTTGCATTTGCTTTTTCAAATCACACAGCATGTCTCTCCATTCTTAAGTCAGCATGCTTTGTCATACAAAAATATTCATTCACTCCTAATTAATGTTCAACTTAATTTTATAATACACAATTGGTCTCACAGGGCCTTACACCATGATTACATATGCAGTGCTTATTTTAGATTTCTTAGTCATTTTAAAAAAGATGTGTTATGTGGCTAAACTTTTCAGATTACATGATCCTAGAGTTATACTGATAACAATACTGTCTGCATTCGGTAATGGCCACAGTACCTCCCGAAACGGAACAACGCCTGTGAACTTCAACCAATTTCCTAAACCTCTCAGATGTACAGTCTATGGCCAGACTTGACTTTCTAAACCTGCAACATATTTAGGCACCTGAGTTTAACCTGACTGCAGAAGTGCTAAACTCCCATAAGTTCGACGATGTCAGTGAAAGATGCAGACCTACGGCATTTTCAAAAACTGAACTGGTTTTGTTCATTGTGTCTGAAGTAAAGAATTAGGACTCTCATTTTAGTCATATGTTAGGCTTTAAATTCAACTCCCATTGGTACTGACTTTCCATGTAACTATCACAGCTTCTCGGGCAAGTAATAATTTATGTTCATGGTGTGTGTGAGGGGGATGTTTCAGTACAAAATGGATGTGGATTACATTGTTTTGTGGCATGGGGGGACAAAAGACAGAGCTCTGCTTTTCTTGCGTAGTCATATTTGTTAGAGTTCAGGGCTCAGGAGGAGCACTGGCATACTTTCATGGTACGGAGACAGTATTGCTACAACTTTGTCCATGAGAGTGTGGGAGGGGTATAATGTTAATGTATTTTGTGCCATCCCCGTGCTGTAATTAAACAAAATTACTCTCATTTCTCTGGGATTTCACTGTATAGTTAATTTTGAATAGAGTACCCATGGTGGTGAGGGGAAGGAGAGAACGGAGGGCAACATCCAGGGGATTGGTGATGTTCCACAGCCATAGGTAAGAGGGTTTAGAAGCTGTATAAAACAAACAGCTAGGCCAGCAAAACAGCATTAATTCCATAAATGCACCTTTCCATAAAGTATATGACTTGTGAAGGATGTCTTACAAGACTGAGAATAAATGGCATACATTTTTAATATAATTATGTAAACTAAAATAAATATTTTACATTTATTATGCATAATAAAATAATTAGACAACATTCTCTCAGGGATTATGGCATCTGAAATTCCAACTGCAGAAGGATTCATTGCATATTTTCCGCAGCAGCGGCAGCATGACTTAGGGGGAGTGACTCCGCAGGGGCTACTTTTCTTTTTTTGGACAGCGTCCCTAGGGAGTTCCTATTTCCCTCTGACTTACAGTATCTGTTCATAGGTTGTAAAGATCAGTTTATAATACACTCCAGGATTTGCACCTAAGTCATAAGAATGTGCAAAGTAAGTGTTTTCTCTCTGTTTATTTTGGTGAATTCAATAACTTTTACTTGTCTTGGTATGATTGCATCAGCCGCGCACTATTCCCTAGGTGTATCAAGGATAACTAGGGACGACTTTAAATGCTGAGGTAACAATATGTGCTTATTCATAGCAAAACTGAAAGGCTGTTAAGCCAATTTCTACATAAAATGATGAAACAGTGTATTTATCATTAAAATGTTAACATTAATATGCTGTTTGTAACCAGTGGAATTTAATATGCATGTATAGGAAATAACTAGGTTATACAACTGTATGGAACATTAGGCTGATGAGGACTCCAAGTGGTAACCACCACTGCGCTATGGAAAAACACTTCTATATATATATCACAGAGGCAGAAATAGGCAAATAAAGTGCATATACTTTGTGCTAATAAGAAATTGCTAAGAACTATAATGCATGCATGTAATAGAGCAAACTGGGCCTTCAGGAAGCATTTAAGCTTCTGTTGTGATCAGCAGCAGGAGTTGAGGATATCCAGTTGCCTTGTGCTAGCAGATGTATAAACAAATGAAGATAGAAGTTTAGAGAGAAATTCTGTCAGTGCATGGGCATAGTTCCCAGATGCAAAATCCTCAGAATATTATTCAGCCCTTAGTTTTTAATAAACATTCAGATAAAATTAATCTGGGATAAAATATGCTGTAGCATTTAAGTCTGTAAAAGAAAAATAATCTGAAATAAAGTTTAGATATAGCCACAAAAACACTTTAATTATTCTAGTGTATGCATGGCATACAGAACAATGGTTAGTATTATTCCCTTTATGACGTTTCTGTTGCTTATAGCAAATAGTTCATATGGTAAACTCAGAATACAAATACGCAATGTGGTAGCGCAAAATACAGATCAGCTATCGTGCTAACCAAGAGACTTGACTTCAGATGTGGTTCCTAACATTCAGAAACTTGTAGAACCAGAGAGCACGCAAATAATGATATGGTCCTGGCTGGGAGATGTGTATGCTGTCTGCACTGACCAAGAAATCCTGTCTCTGCGATTTTGGAGAATCATTTTGGCAGTAGCGTACAAAAGAACTTAAATGCCCTCTCTCGCAGCTCTCCCTGTTCTCCCTGCCAGATGCCAATGTCACTGCATGGGCAACTTAACAGAATGTACGCTTGTTAGAAAACATGATTGTTTCTTAAAAATAGACATGTGTACACGCACACCCAAATATATTGGTGTATGTAGACTTGATGACTATGGTCCACATAGTCCAGGGGTCCTGTGGCCACTCTAAGAGGAATTAAAAATTGCCTTTTTAATTCAGTGAATCTGTGATTCTCGTGCTAACCCTGCACCACTGGACCTGGGACTTTAAGGATCCACCCAAGTATCTTTAAACCAGTGGTGCAATTGCAAGTGTTGATCATACGGTTCTAGCCTCATTTTGGATTGAGTCCTTTGAAGAACAACTTTTAAGTGATGTATTTTAGCCTGAATGCCATGCTAGAGTCCTCAGGGGTGACCACTGAGTTTAATGTTACTGAGACATGCAGCCATTTTGATATCAGTGTAAAAATTCCTATATAGCTTTAGCTTCTGGCAGCTTCTCTCTCATGCAGCCTGTCGTGATCCTAGCTCAGCAGTTTATCAGTTTGTTCACACTTTGATTTAAGTTCTGCAAAAACATTCTCACGTTCCTGATTTCTTTCAGTAGTTACTGTCTCCCCCTTGCTGTTCAATTTGGGCTTTGTCCCTAAACTTTGCTTCTTGTGCAGCCTCTCCCCTGCCGTACCGATGCTATTTTTTTTTTTTTTTTTTTATCAGAGACCAACACACTTAACCCAAAAGTTGAAGTATTTGGTGTTTAAGAAATATGAATAAGGCCACTTCATGCATTGAACGGATTA
Organism: Phalacrocorax aristotelis; assembly: GCF_949628215.1. Taxonomy (NCBI): domain Eukaryota; kingdom Metazoa; phylum Chordata; class Aves; order Suliformes; family Phalacrocoracidae; genus Phalacrocorax; species Phalacrocorax aristotelis. The sequence continues at coordinate 104,055,392 of NC_134277.1, read as the reverse complement.
ATGTAACTAATGTCTTCTATTATCACATTTTATCTTCTCCCTGTCCTCACACTTCTTTTTCCCTATCACATGCAATCACCACTGTCTTATCTATTCCTCTTTCTTAAGGAGCATAAATATGTTATAATGAATATACCTATAGTTATATTTAATAGATAGTTAATGAATGTTTATAAATCTGAAACACCAGCATATATTTCAAACTAAAATAATCTTAAGTAGGTGGTATTTTCATAGTAAATAAAATTTCCATGCTAACCTCAAGATGAATGGCAAGGCTGTGGTCTTAATATAGATTTTAGTAACAAAAAAGGCTTGTAATTTCCTCTTACAGAGCTGCTGAAAAAAATGTACAGTGAAGATCTTTTATGCCTACAAATATACTTCATTTGTTGGAACAATTTGATATAAAAATAATCATTGGCATCGTGACTTAATTAATATGGCCCTTTTACCTAAAAAACTAGTTTAGAAAAAGGCTAAAGTGAGTATATATGTTTTCTTTGCTCTTGCCTGTTAACACAGAATAAAAAGTAAATACGTTTGTTTCTTTTGCCATTCCTTAATCCCCAGTCCAGTCATTATAAAAGGACCAAAGCTATCTTTAGGGGTGGTCAAATCTGCAAGGAATTATTATTGCTAACTACCAGCTAACTACCTGGCTGGTGGTTAGCAATCTGAAATATTTTGGTAGCGTTACAGGCCTTCAGGATGAAATTAATAGGCACAAGTCTGTTGTGTTATGTGTGGTTCATTCTCCAGGCAATATGGCCACTACCATGTAAAAATTTTTCTGTATTAATGCTGTCTTTGTGACAACCTTACCTTTTCCTCCTTTGTACGCGACATACAAAACAGGTTAAAATGTTGGTAAGAGACAGAAAGCAAATTCAGTTCAGAAGTGGTTTCAGAAAAAGGTGTAGCCTAGTGCAAGGGAAGAAAAGGAAATATTTTTTTCCCCTTTAAAGGCTGATGAAAATGAGAGAAAGAAATTAACTGTTGAATAGAAAGTAAAAGAAGGAAGGAAAGGAAGGGAAAAAAGAGCTTTTCTGTTTAAGAAAAAATTGCTACTTAGATACTTCTAATGCATTAGCATTGGTGAGCAATTTTCCAAATAAATATAGCTTTGTTAGAAACTCCTGATTTATTGAAGCTAAATAAAATCACTTGTGCATTCCAACTTCTGCCCAGTTTTCCCTGGAGCAGTACTTTGGGGCACATTAGGAACGCAGGTACCAAAGCCTCTGCCTCCACCATGAGGCTCCCTGCCTCAAAAGTGGAAGTCGAGGGCTTGATGCACCAGGCCTGCACCTTTGCAGTGTGGCTGGAGGGTGTTTCCCGGGGGCCAGAATTACAGTATGGTGGGACTGAAGCTCTGGGGTAGAGTTGGCCCTTGGGGCTTGGGTGGCTGGTGCTCCTGGCCACCCTCTCCCCAGTGTGGTGGGGAAACCCCTACAGACTGAAACCCGACTCTGAGACCTCCAGCTCTCCAGACAATCTGCTTTGGAGACAGAGGTATCAGAGGCTTGGGAGCTCAGAGTTCCTGGGATGTTGCTTTACATCACATGGGTTCAAAGCTGCTGCTTAGGTTTGGACAGTAAAAGCCTTGGCAGGAACAAGGAGAGCTTGTCTCTTTACTTTCCGGAGCTGCTGGGAGAAGATGGTGCATTCCCCAAAGGAAAATGTGGCATAGGAAGGATAGGCCATTTGGTATACAACAGCTCGCCTTCCCTAAAGCCATTTTGCAGACTCTGTTGCATGATAATCTGCTTTATTCTCGTAAATCATGGATCAGGGATCTATTTCACTTGAGGCTTTACTTAGAAAGAGACAATCTGGAGAGGAGCTGTTGTCCAAGTAACTTACTAAGTTGCTTGTTACATCTGTTTTGTCCCTGATTGGAACGGTCTTTGTGGGTTTCCTAGGCCTGTTTAGGTCTGAATAGCAGATGTAGATATTGCTGAGACTTCTTAGGGACTTGCTCTCTAAAAGCCAGCACATAATGCCCTTGCTTTTGTTGTTGCAAATGATGGAATGCTGCTTTAGTGTTACCATTCTTCTTTTTTTTTTTTTTTTTTTTTTTTTTTTTAAAACCACTTTGAAAAAATCTCAAAGATATTTGCACGTGCTGGGTGGTGGTCAATTAACATTTTAGTTTCCAGCTTCCTTTCTGTCTATTAAAAAAGTTAAAAGTCATGGTAGTAGCGTTCATTTAATTTGTTTATTATATTAGGCTTGTTTGTTTAGCTTTTTGTCTTTAACCTGTTGCATACAACATGTACGTGAATTCTGTGCTTTAATTTCTTTTTAAGTATGTTGTCTTAATAATGGAAAAATAATTAAGGGAAAAGAAGCAGAATCCAAAATACAAATAAAAAAGGTTGTTCTATATTCTTGGATGCCTTGGGTCAGAGCTTTTGCTTCTCATTTTAGATCCTCAGAGAAAAGACAAGGTCTCTACAGCACTCATCTTCCCCTCACAGGTTACACATGCCGAGGCTCAGTGTGCTGGGAGAAACAAGCTAGTGCAATGCTGTTCTTTCTCCCGGCCCCATGGGCGGGGGGATTGGAGTGGAGACATTCCTCGATATTTCCGCACTTCTGTAAATGAGCTGAAGCAGGGAGGTAGTGGGAACTGAGTGGGATAGGAAATACCTGCTGCTGTTCATAGCCTGAGACCAAACTGATTATTCTTCCTGAAGTAAAGAGGAGGTTGCAAAGTGACTTTTGACTCTTAAAGACTGCCCAGATCTCCTCTGTGCTGCCAGGTTTGGTAGCACAGCTGAAGATTGCTCTGTACCTCAGACCAGCTGACCTCCAGGCCAGTTCTGGTTTGTTTTCCCTTCCACTTAGGCTAACTGCCAAGCTCACCATGATTCCTAGAATATAGGTCCACACAGATACATGCATATTTTAAAATAATGCCTTAAAGTAACACTTCTTCTGATGTTCTTCAGCATTGCTATCTTTTTATATTTTTACTGATTTTATCATTCAAAAAAACCCACAAAAAAAACCCTAGAAACTCTGCAGTTCATAATACTGTAAAATTATTTGTGTTATGATCCTATAAATGTATCGAGTGGTTCTAGTGACATCATAAACTGCCTGAACATCATCCTACTAGTTCATTATGATATGACTGGTACCCCTTAAAATGTAGTATTTATAGCTTTATATCTGTAACTTCAGTGCATTCTCCTTCAATCCCTGTTCAAGATAATTATAGACTCTCTCTAACAACCGTAGTTGAGTACGTAATTTGTTCTGCTAGAAGTCCCATGTGGAATGTCTTCCCATACTGAGCTTCCTCAAAACATTTCTGTTGAAATTTTACATGCACAGTGTACAGGGCAAACAATACTTAAAATCACGTTGAAGTTAGAAGGTATTGCGATTATCAAAATGAATTCTTAAGTTCTGATGATTTCTCATTAGAAAAATTTCATACATGTTTTTGTTAACAAGCTCTTGGTAAAATACAGAGAACCACTTCCATTAGCAAATTTTGGAGATATCTGCTATGAGTATTTTAACATATAAAAAGCCATTAGTATTTTGTTTTCTTTTCAGGAAAGAGATGTGTCTTTAGTTCAAAAAGACAATTTTTATAAATCAGTTGACGAGGATTTGCTTTTACCCTGATGTCCCTAACTTGTTCCGAGAATTGCACAAGCCCATCTATCTATCTTCTCTCAGTTTCTTTAAAAACTTTTTAAGCCATTGGCCAGTTTCAGTCAAAACTGACACCCCGTGGTAGTTGCTGAGATAATTTAAGTTCCTACATGTTTCCTGAAAGAAGTGGGTGAGGAGAGGAGAGGAAAAAAATCGATGAGGAACCGGCAGGCGAAATTCAGCTCTCATGCATTCTTCTCTCTTATAACCAGCCAGTGTATTGTTCCAGGCTCACCACCCAGCACAGGTGGTTTTTCTTGCCTGATGGAAGCACCTTAAAGGACATATTGGGGAGCTGCTGTTCCTGCATTGGGAGTGTTAGTGAACAGGACAAAAATCCATATGAAACCATGCTTCAGTTGGTACAGTGTTCACAGATCAATGTTTTTGGGTCCTGAGTTAAGTGTGTGTTGCAAGTTGTCAGGACAGGTCATTTGAAAAGTTAAAACTTGAAAGGCGTTTTTAAGGATAAAGAGAACACACCCAGCTAATCTATACTTTTCTTGAGAAAAGAGATTATCTGAAAGAGATTTTTACCCCTGAGGTTGAGAGCACTGACATTTCTTATTCAGTCAGTGAACAGGAAGAACCTTTCTGTTGTATGGAGAGATTATTCCACAAGTGGTTTCTTTGGCATTTTTTCTGTTTTCTTTAGGTCATTTACTGACCAACTGTGACATAATGCATAGGTCTAGATAGATGTATTTACATGAGGAAAAGAAGCAAAGTTTGAACAGATACTAAGTTCTTTTTACATGTTTTTAGTCATGCTGAGCATCCACAAATTCTCATCTCACATGGGGTCCAGTGGCTCTGTACCTATTTGGAATGCAGCATCTTCATTTAGGTGACTAAATGTGACTTTCATCACATTTAATTTGAATTTTAATTACTCAGCCTTTAAGATTTTGATCAGCGCTAATAAATTAACGCGCAGTCATCTTCCACGGTATTTAGCGGATTGATTTTTGTATGCTAAAATGTAGTCATTTTGAGGAGCAATAAAAATACTTTCAAGTAGAAGAAAGGTTTCAAAGATAAAGGAATTTGTACCAGATTTGTTCAAATCTCTGTCAGACCAGAGAGGGAGGGCCTAAATCTGAGCCCTTGCAAGGGCAAAGCAGGTGGCTACTACCTGCTCTGTTTAAATAAAGGCAGCAACATCAAGTCAGGCAATCAGCCTAATCAAGGCCGGTGCGTGCAGCTTTTGGGAGCTTCTGTGTGTTGCCTGGTGGCGGTGCAAGAGGTGAGAGATGAGTATACAGCATTGGGTGATGCTGGCTCTTTTAGTGCTCTAGGTTGCACAAGTGTATTCTGACAGGCAAATACAGTGTTTATTTGGTCTGGCTGTGTTCTTGTGCACTGACATCTGTTCCTGGCTTCCTTCTTTACATTTGGATCTATTTTCCCTCAGAACAGTACAACATAATATTAGAAGAATCTTTATTTTCTTTTCCTGCTCTGAAGTGCCCATTTCTAGTTTCAGTTCACCAGGAGCATGGCAGGAGTACTGTAACAGAAAGGATGCTGAATAAGCCCCTCTCCATCTAAGCATCTCTGCTCCATAGCTCAGTTAGGAGTCAGTTCTCGCTGGCTGGATGGTGTCTGCTGTCATGGGGCTGATGCTATAAAACAAAAATAAAGACAATGGTTAAAGTTCTGGCCACACTGATGTTAATCACATCACCTCCATGTCCCCAGTGAAGCCACCATTCTCCGACTGTCATGAAGTACTTGTTTCTTAAGAGAAATGTGGAAAGCCAGGGAGTTGGCAACACCTTTCACAAGACTTCATATCCCAACCAGTAAAAAAGTTAAACTAGGCAAGTACATTGTGGGATCAAGTACCCAGATACTTCTAGTTTCCCATCAACTTTGCGGAGAGGATCCCAATCCCCTAAATCATGCCAAAACCCATCTAAATCCAAAGGCAGCTACCCCTTTAGGAGTCTCTGTTTTTCACTTCCTTCTCTACTGAGTTTGCAAGTTCTTGCACAACTAAGTGAAACACTGAGGCATGCCCAGAAGTCTCTGTCCTGGGGAGATGGGTATTTCTGCCTCAAGACTTTTGGTACACCTTTTAGGTGAACAGGCTCCTATTCCTGTATTCATGGGTATGTGTTAGAGGCCTGAAAATTAGAGAAGCCAGGATTCATTTAATTAATAATGACAGTGCTGTCCACAGCCTACTTCTAGTTATTGTTGAAGATTCTCTGCTGAGAGGGCACAGAACACGGGCTTGGAAGCCTGTTGTTTGGATTTTTTAGGAAAGTTATATGGGGAACATAACTGAAAACGGAAGAACAATTCTAAAAACAGGGATTAGAACTGCTTTTGGCTCCTGGCGGTTCCTCACTGTCCGTTGGCAGAGTTTCATGAGAAAGGGTATGTGCAGGATATTTTGTGCCAGCTAATATACTTCTTGGGACACCAGAGAACTGGATGCAACCGTCCTCAAGATAAGGCCAGCCCAAAACTTGGGATTTCTAATCCCTAGAATAGTGCTTTAATTTCTGGAAAGTTAGGGACACCAGTGCTTCCTTTTCCTGAGTAGATGGGAGCTCCTGATATTTCATATTGCCTACCTACACTTTCTTTGGAAAAATTAGACATCTAATTTAAGCAAATCTTGAGACCTACATTAGTTCTTTCTTATCTCCATTAATTGCATTGGGAATTTGAATGGTCGTGAACAGACTAGGTTGCCTTCTAGTACTGTCATGCCCAACAGTGCACCTAAATGAGACAGAAGCTTATTTCTACCCTGTTTTACTGATATGCTGTCTCCCAAACCTATCACTACTCCTTTTGCCTATTTTCTGATTGTCATGTCCTTTTCGGTGCTTAGATTGTAATTTTGCTGAGGCCAAGACTGATTTTTCTGTTGTTCCTCCATGCCGTGAGTGGCGTAACATCATTCTGTCATGCTACCCTCTAATGTCATTGTGCTGTGCAGTGGGAACATATCAGGTTTCTTGGAGCCAGTTTTTGCATCGTAAACATAGGATTGCATTTCACCATATGAATATAGGAAGGCCTGTACCCTTATGGTGAAACCTTACTGTTGCCAAGACTGTGATACTGTTTAATGGCTAAAACCTCAAAGAAGCTTGAACAGCTGGGAGCCTGCATTCAGCTGAAGTGCAATGTCAGTGCCTAATTCCCATAGTCTCCTTCGAAAAATCTCATCTCTCATTTCTAGGACTAGTAATCCAATACGTTTCATGAGAAATCAATGCATACAAATAGAATTTTTCAAATACATGTGCAGTCTTAAGTATTAGCAAGATCAGCCTTTGCTGTTTTAGTCTGGTTTTGTTTTTAAACCTGACCTTCAGATATGTGCCTCTCTAAGTGCATTTTTGGGTGTGCTTTGTTTTGTTGTTTGAGATCATGTCATTGTTATATCGCTGAAGAAAGGGTAGTACTGAACGCAATGCATCTTTGAATGCAAGTGGACCTGTTTAGACTCTCTTCTTTAAAGCACAGCTTCTTGATCTATAACCATCCAGTATTTAGAAAGAAAGGATATCAGGGTATTATGAGCTATATTCTTCTGCTGTTCTGTAAACTCTTGGAAATAGCCCTGAACATAGGGTCTACTTCTGGCAGCAAAAGAAATCTGTATACATCTGATAACAAAAATGAAACACACATATATAGCTTTCTTCCTAATTTTCTATTATTTCCTTAATTTCTGGTTACTTTTTGGAAAATACTTGGATTATTTATAATAGTTACACACTAAACTCTTGTGGCCTTTAAAGAGGTATGTGGATTAATGACTTCTCAAATAATTGTTTTACAAGAGTACTGTGGTATTTTTAGAATGAGTGCTTAGTTAAAATAGTCACTAAGGGCATTTTATTCACATAGGCATCTTTTGTACAAAACCTATGTATTTTTAATTATCTATGCATTCTGACTTGATTCAGTAATGTACCTTTGTATACATAGATATAGCATTAAGCCTATGAATAGGTCCAGTTGTTCTAAAGTTAGTTGTGTTCCCTAGAATTCTCTGAATTAGCCCTTTAAGGACTGTATTACTATGATGCTGAATAGATTTGAAGGAATAATTTGGTTTTGTATAAAAGGTGAGGAGTGCAGGGTTTTTTGTGGTGGGTTGTTTTTTTTTTTTCTTAGTTTAAGAGTGGAATATATGTTTTCTTTAGCTGTAAAAGCACAATCAAGGCAACATGATAAGTGAGTCAGTGTTGTAAAAGTAAAACTAATTTTGCCTTCACTCACATGAGCTATAGAAGGAGGAAGCTTTATTGTCCCTGGGAAGGTGATAAGGCAGAGTAATTGTATATTATACTGTCCTGGAACATCTGCCTGAAGACTGTTGGAGCAATTCATCTATCATGGACGATACAGCATGTTTTGTCTTTCTGCTTTAACCCATCCCCACTGCTGGCCTGCACGAAGGTTTTGATAGGGACTGTGCCTGGGCTGGGGCTCACATTAATCAGTCCCCTTGTTCAACACTCCAGCTGACATAATTACAACCTGCGCACAGCAGTTATTCAAGTCGAGTCCTTGTCACTCGTGGTGCGAAACTACACAGCTCAGATCCCGAAGGAGATTGCCTTATCACACAGAACAAGGGCTCACAGGAGTTGAAGAGAATAGAAATGGGAAAATGTCTTCCGGGAGTACTATATATTCCTTTAAAATAAGACATTTGAGAGACTTACAAGGGACAAAGAGAGGCATTGTGCAAGGTCTGAAATGAACAGGTTATTATTTTTAAAAGGATTACACAGGCCATTTTTGTGAAATGGACATGGATTATTAAATAAATTCAGTGGTCTCTCTCTCTCTTATCATTCAGTGACTCTGCCCTATTAGTTTTCTTCAGAAGTGATAAAATAGTTTTTGACTTGTATAAGCTTTAAGTACCTCTCAGTAGAAATCATCAGAACACAACTAATAAAAGTGCACATATTATACCAGTAAAATTGGCACACACATAAGGGAAGATCCGCAAAGATCAGAGTTAACGGTGAAGGAAGAAGCATGCAAAAGGGCTTTCGAAGATGAGCAAGTTCATTAGTTTCTGCTGTAGTATGATACAGGAATGTGAAAGATGAAGCCAAAGAACAAGTTTCATATTTTACCATTTTTGCCTCTTTCCATGTTAACCCTCTTTGGGGGGGAAAAAAGGCAAGTCCACAACACCATCTATACTAAATGAAAATGTTTCTTTTCATGTAATATGATAGGTTTTATTTTTATGTGGGTTTTTTTTTCTTTAAGACAGAACCTTTGTATACATGATCAAAGGATAATTTATTTGGCATTGGTCTATAAGATTCCTCAATTGACAGAATTTCATTGGCATTCAGAAGGCTTTTCCCTGGTGTTTAATTTTTTATTCTTCTTGGGTACTAGATCAGCTTTTTGAAGCAATGCCATTCAGGCAGTTCCTATTCTTCTCAATCAATAGATTTACAGTGTTGCCCTGATTTCTTCTCTAGTTAAAATACTGTGTCTAATATTTAGACATAATTGTGTATAGTTGAAAGAACAGTAGTAATTTATCTGTTCTGGGTGGTCCAATTTTAAGCTAATAATTTTACAAGATAGTTTATCTGGGACTTGGAATAGTCTGAAGTAGAAGTGCTGGAAACCTTATACATTTTACTTTGTATATATGCACTAGGTATGCTAGGCAAGTCAAATACGTAGCTCAGTGCTCTCATTCAACAGCATTCCATTTTGCTATCTCTCGGTGAAGTACTCAGCATGTTGAACTTGACGTGTAGGTCTGCTGTGAAAACCTAGCTACATGAAAACTGCAATTTCTTACTGAGCAGCAGGGCGTCCTTGTAGGCAAATGTACTCTTGTAGGAACAAAAATTAAGTTTTGCTTGCTTCCTACTCTTAACACCAGTTTTCCTGGGATGAATGATGACTGTGAAGTAAGCTCAAAGTACAGAGCCAAATGCTGCATTTACTTATATTTGTGCAGACAATGGCCTTATGAGGACATAATCTGAAGAGAATGATGTTTCTCCAATATATACTTTCAAGGCAGATTTTAGATCAGATAATCAATCATACCTCCAATGAAAGAACCAGATTTGACTTTCAGAACCTAAGATGGTTTTGCCGTATTGACAGCCAGGAAGAGTATATTTTAATTTGCAGAATGAACAAATTTCCATGACATCATGGAAACACAATAAATGTCTGACCTCACAATGACATTTTTCAGACTTAAACCGTACTTCTCGTAGACGCTGAGCCCAGAAAAAGCCTTAAGCTCAGCTAGTCTGACCTTCTACATAAAACAAACTGCATAGTTTATTTCCAGTTTGCTCTGTACTGAGCCTCATGCATTTGACTAAATGTTATCTTCTAGAAGGACATCCAGGTTTGATCTGAAAACATCCAAAGTTGGAGAACCCAGTCCTCTTGTGTGAAAGGTTAATTGCTGTAAGTGCTGAAGAAATTGTGCTTTATTTCCCATTTAAATTTGACTGTAACTTGTAGTTGTTGTTTTTGGTTTTGTTGAAGGTTTTCTCTAAGTTTAAGGTGTCCCTTAATCACACATTTATTCTCTGTTAAATTACTCATGCCCCAAGCTCAAATGCAATATGCAAAACAGAAGGGTTTTTAATTTTAATGTTTGGGGTGGGGGTTTCCCCTTACCTTAGATTTCTATTAATAATAATTTTTTGGCTGTTTGTTTCCTTTTTAAAATGTAGGCAGTAATGTGGGAAGTAGATGTTCTAGAGTTATTTTCTCCGGCGTCACAAAAAGAACATTACGTCTTTACATTTGCTTGCTACTTCCTTGCTTATGCATCTAAAGATGACACGGGACCTTTCTGCTCATAGCATCACACTGGAAGCTCACATTAAACCTCTGGTCCGCTAATCCCTAAATCATTTTCAATGTCACAGCTTTTCACAGCGTTATCGCATTCTTTAAGTTACTTGCATGCGTTGTGCAAAGGTGTGAGACCTAACGTGTAGTTGTATGTGTACACGTTTTGATTGAACACGCCTAGCTCGTGAAAGAGTTCTGCTTGCTCTGTATGACTGCAGTGTCATCATTATTAATCATGCTACCAATTACAGTGTCACCTGCAAATTTTATTAGCAGGGATTTTATATCTACTTTTGGCATGCATAACAAAAGTGAGTCTTTCAGACAATTAATGCTTATTCCATTGATAAATTGGAACATTTGAAATGAGGAAGAAAATGACCATCTCTTTTTCCATGGGGGGTTGGGGCTGGGATAGGGCAAGAAGAGGCAATGTATTAGCATTAAAAAAAACCTACTTTGAGCAGAGATCATACAGACCACAGTGCCCTGGGTATGAATCCAGGCTGCAAAGCAACAGGATCTGCCCTCTAGGGAGCCGTGTTGTCACTAAAATGGCTGAAGGGACTGACACAAAGGCCAGTTGGAAGAAGTGCCATCTGCATCTGAGATTGACAGTCAGCCTTTAGGGTCTGTTGCTATCATTTCTGACTCCAGCCACATTAGGAGTCCAGCTTCATCTTGTGCAGCCTGTAGACTCCACACCCTTTCTTAGGCTCCATCTGCACTTTTATATTTGTGAAAATACTTTATGGGTTCCTGAGGATATGCAAGCAGACTCTACAGAGTTGTTCAGTTATTTTATGTGGTCATTAAAAGAAGTACAATAGGGGAAAAAATGATGTTGAAAGGAAAAGTGTGTCTTCAATTAAATACATCCTAGCTTTTTTTAAAAATGGATGTTTTCCATGGCCTCATTTCAGCAAGGTATTTGATCATGTACATAAATTTAAGCTTGTGAGTCATTCTTTTGAAGTCAATGGGGCTGCTTGTACTTAAGCTGCACAAGTGTGTAAGTACCTTGCTAAAGCATGGCCTATGATACTTAAAGCCCGGTCTCCATCTTTACACCACTGCAGAGATGCTGCTTCTCAGACCAACTTTTCTTTTATGCCATCTGCTCCAACAAGAAAGGAAAGGGGGAGGGAGGAAGCCCATGAACAATGGAGTGATTATTCTCAGTTACTGGGAAATAGATGAACTCCACCTGCTATTTCTGCCACTTAAACCTCAGCTGACACAGTGCAGCAGCACACTGTGCACAGCAGACCTCTGCATCCCTCACACTGCAGGCAGGCGGATCCAGAGGGCCCTTGAGCCAGGCCATTACAGAGCCCACTCTTGCCTGCAGCAGGGCAGAAGCCAGGAGTCCTAGCAAATGTTATGGAAAGTTTTCAGTAGCAGATCAGTCCTGTGAAAAAAAAATGCTTTTTGGGGGTTTGCTTTCCCTGCCCCCCCTCTAGTCAGTAGAAGGAGTCACTGTGGCTCCCTCCAAAATGCTACTTGACAGACTCAGGAGCTGAGCAGCCCAGCTCTGCACGGCACCTCCGGGTGTGGTGGGGACCACAGCACAGGTCAAGAGCTGAGGCACATCTCCCTGCCTTTCTGCACCCTTTCCACCTGCTCCTCCTCAGTCTAGTAGTGTGGACATAATTTGCAGGTTTTTGTCCAAAAGGTTCCTCTTAACTTCTTTCTCTTCCTGCAGAAAGCAGAATTAATGGGAGCATTTAAGGCAGGAAGCCATTATTTCCTTGGAATCAGAGATATTTCTTTTTCTGCATAAATCAGGTTTTCTTTGTTATTAAGTGTGTTGTGAACTAATTATTTTTTTTTTTTTGAGAAAAATATTCTGACTGAAAATTCATGACTAGAATCTAGATGCCTGCACTGGTTTTATACTTCGATTGTTGTTCACTGTGCGGATTCTGCAGAAGTAAACAAGACTAGAGTACATCACTTCTTACTTCTCTTTGGAATCTCCAATTACTCTGAATTTTCCTTTAAAAGAGTGCATTTTGGCTATCGTAATCAACTTGTATCACATGTATTTGTAATGATCAATTATTTGATCATGGGAATTTTTATTCCAATACATTATAAATATAATGGTAGATCTGTGGCCAGATTACAATTTGGGCATGCTAGTCTGCTGAATTGAGCTGAGACATAAGCAGTAATTATCAATCTTCCATCATTTTCAGTGCTGACGCACAAGTTTTTGCTGCTTCCCTACAGGGCTCTGCTACTTTTTAGCAGCCAGCATTGGACATCTGTCACACATACTGTATGTCATAACAAATAGATCATTACGGAAAAAAATGCAAAGCTATAAATGTAGAAAAGCAGAAAACATTACGATTATTATCCCTGGGTGTTACTATAATACTGTCAGAATAAATCCCAGATACATTTTTATTATTTTCTTTGTGAAACTGACTGTATCATAAAATCTCATTAAAACATGTAAATGTAGTGCACTCTCTTTTATGGGGTATTTCATGTTTTCTGAGTGGCAATACATGCAACACATGGCAGTACATGTAAAACACGGCAATACATGTGGCCGCCAGTTTGGGGGGCATGCATTTTTATGACACTGTGGATGTGTATTTCAGTCAGCTTAGCTTGGTATGGTTGAAAAGCTGTGGGCAAATGTTCACTGCAGAAACAGCTGTAGTGGTAAAGACATTGTCCCACAGCAGCTTGTTGCCATGGTCCACCAGAGGTCTTTAGAGAGATGTTTGCCAGCAGTGACATAGGCAGAACTGAGCTGGCACTGGGTACATTGTGGTTGACCTCCTGAGTTCCCATGGAGCTGTATGCTGCTAATTCTGGCAATAATATCATAAGTCATTTGATAACTGAGGTCGGTTGCAGAGCACCAGCACTTTTATTCATGTGATTGTTCCCCCAGTCATTTAAAACCTAAATAGAAGGTAGAATTTTTGCTTAAAAAGGAAAAGGAGCAAGAAAAACGTAACCTAGGTTCATGCTAGTAATAAGACCAAGAAAATGTACGGTATTTCTCATACATATATATATGCACATATGTATAGTAATAATAATTACAGTTTTAAATATTAGTTTCAACACATTTTAGAATGTATTTTGGGCCATGATATTTTTCTGTTCTTCATTATTTCTTGTGCAATACCGTATTGACCTGCACTGAGGAGGTAAGGCAATACTTTAAATTTTAAACTTGTGGTATGAACTGAGGGCTAGTGTTGTACGCAGATTGTGTGTAATGTTGTAGCTAGTTTGAGTTAACTGGCAATCAGTTTATTTTCTTTTATAAAACAGAAATGTAGATAAATCTTGAGTATGCTGGGAAGAATTTTTGGTTGGTTTGTTTGTCTCAGATTTTGCTGAGTAGAAGTTGGGCAGAGTGACTGTCATTGTGAAGGTTTTGATTGAATAAGCCTATTCGTATAATGTAATTACCACAGATTGAGGTATTTGTTTCTTTCCTGTCAAGAAAATATTGCCCATTAGGTTGTTTACTGTCACTCCACTGAATGCTAGTTTTCATACAGTTTAATGCAAGTAAGAAATAAAGGCAGGCTAGAAGGGTTGTATTTTGGGAAGCAGTAATGCTGGGAAAGAAAAACCTGAAAGGTTCCTGCATATAAATGAGTGAACAGGAGCTCTTGGTGCTTCGGAGGAGTATCCAGGAGCTCTTGGAACTCCTGGCTGGAACTGGAGAATGCTGAGCACGGGAGATGTCATGTCATCCTTGTATGCAGCACTGGTGTGAAATACACTCTAGTACTCAAATTTTAAATCAATATTTACAACTGGAAAGAGTTTAGGAAAAATCTGATGATTTCCCAAAGTGAGATGAAAGGAACTGAGTCTGTGTAGCTCATCTACTGGAGGTCCAGATAGCAGAGGACCCTTCAGCTGAGAAAGCTGTGTTGGAAATGTAACACTGTCTGTTAGCTGAATGCAGGAATATGAGAAATACAAGGGTTTGTAAAAGTGAGAATGATCAACTATAGAGTAATTTGCCTACAATTATAATGGGATCCCTGTTGCTTTCCTTCAGATTTCAGCGTGTCTCTGAAAATCATGTTTTAGTACCAAAAAGACTTAAGGAAAGAATCACTGGGTAAACTTTTTATGAACTGTGCTATCCATGAGGTCAAACTACATGACTTTGCATTTCAAAAAGTCTATGGCTTTCTTTTTCTAGTGTAATTACATTATTGCAGTTTTGATTTAAAGACAGTTTACCAAGTTAGGTGGTATTTTCAGTGAAACACCTGCAAATTTTTGGTGAATAACTGAGGTTAAGAATCTACAATAATACCTTTTGCTTTCATGAGGAGTTTGCTTTTAGCATAACTGCTTGTATTTCTGGAAGAAAGATCTGGAGACTTTGCTATTTTTCAATCAGAATACTGCAATGTCTGTGTAGTTCTTGCAGGTTTCATAGTGGGGTATAAACAGTGCAGAAGACCTTCAGAGTGCTCTCCATATGAGAGTGAACTTGATTTATACTGATGAACAGGGGAAAACTAGAAATCTTTTCTCTTGGTTGTATCACTGTGTTTAGTGTTTTTTATGTTGTAAATAGTGACCTCCATGGAGCTGCCATAAGTCCTTTAGGTTATATGCATTTCTCTGCAGAAAGAGGATGTCTATACCTAATGTCCTGGAGAAAACCTTCTGAAAAAAGGTTTATTTTGTGCAAATAAGAGCCCTACAAGGTGCTAAAATTTTAAACTTAGTTGGCTAGATAATTAACATTTTGCCTCACTTGCACCTCTGAAACCTTCAATTTCCATGTCTTGCAGTAAGCATCTTTCTGAAAATGTCAGGCACTGCATAATGGAAGAGTGGTCTAATTTCAGTTCCCTATTAGTAAAACATCTTAATAAAAATAAGTCGCTTCCTGCTATATTTCACTTAGCTGTTGAATACAATGCTAATGTATTCTCATGTACAAAACCCTTAGAAAATATAGAAGCATTCCTACACTGCACAGGCAAATTCAGAATTAACAGAAGATATTTTGTAAATTTCTCTTACTTTATGATTTTTATCCAAAATGCCACGTAAAAGATGAGAACAGCAGATAGCTCTGGTATTGGGCAGCCTCAGCTCTGCAGTTAGCTACCGAATTCAGCTGTTTCCATGGTCCACTTAAACCAGTGCTGCTGGCTGGGAGGAGGGCACAGCACGACACCCTGCATCCAGCCACAAGGCTGGGGCTGAGCCCCTCTGCATGGGGAAGGAATGCCCAAATCCCTGTTCTCTTACAGCCTGGGCTGGTGAGGCTGGCTGGCTGGCTGAGCCAGGTGGGAGAGAAGGAAGAGGAGATGGGGGAATAATGACTGCAGACAGCACTTACTGTGGGACCTTCAGGCTGACAATTCCCCACCTGGCACAAAATTGCTCCAAGGCTCATTGTTCCTCCCGTGTTTCCCTGCTGCTGACTTTGAACTCCCACCTCTGCCTCCTGCAAAGTGCACATCTGTACTCTGCCATCCCAGAGCCCCAAACAGTGCGGCTGTTTTCAATGGGCTAGACCTAGTTTTGCTAAGGAATCTGGTCAGTGGCAGACTATAGCTTTTCAGTGCAACTGAGAAAATGTCTTCATAGTGGCAGAGTTATACTACTTCTAGGGGCTAGAGGAACGATAGTATGTTCTGGCTTAGAGAGGAAGGCATGAGAATTTTGCCCCATGCTCTAGGAGCATGTATTTTCCCACTGTTCAGTAGACCAGCCACTCTGTTTCTTGCTTTTAGCACAATGCCCTATTTTTTGGTAACAGAACTAATATATATATAAGCACAGGAAAGAGGCAATGGGAGAGGGAAGAAGTAAACAAAGGCAACAGCTTCCAGCTTCCACACTGACAAAATGTCTGGCCGTTTTATGCTACTACTGACCTTCCACTTTATTCCACTCTCCCAGCAAAGCAGATCAATGCTGCTAAGAAGCAGACGAGCGTGCAGAGTGTTCTGGCATGTGTCACTCTGTGGATGATGCCTGTGTAAGCACAGTCACCAATGAAAACTTGAATAAACTGTTTTGTTCTCATCCTTGGTATAGGGAAGTTTGCTTTAGGCCCAATTGCTGACAAGCTCTGAGCGTCATTATGGTAGGGTGCCATTGCAGATGTCCATCGGAAGATGAGTGTATGTATATATATAACACTGTTATACCTACCCAGATTTTTTGCTGTGGTATCCTGTTCCTATCTAGGTCATTATCAGTATTCTGAGATTTGCTTACAAAGTGACAATGACATCAAAAGTAACTTACATCTTTTTTGGATACATTATTCATGTTGAACAGTTGGGACCAGAGGGTGGTGATCAGTGGTACAAAGTCTAGTTGGAGGTCAGTAACTAGCTGTGTACCCCAGGGGTCAATATTGGGTCCAGTCCTTTTCAACATCTTCATTAATGGTCTGGATGATGGGGCAGAGTGTACCCTCAGCAGGTTTGCAGATGATGCCCAACTGGGCGGGGTGGCTGATATGCCAGAGGGTCACATTGCCACCCAGAGGGACCTCAGCAGGCTGGAGAAATGGGTTGACAGGAACCTCATATAGTTCAACAAGGGGGAGTGCTAAGTTCTACACACGGGGAGGAACAACCCCATGCACCAGTATATGCTGGGGGCAGCTTTGCAGAAAAGGACCTGGGATTCCTGGTGGACACCAAGTTGAGCATGGGCCACCAACATGCCTTTGCGGCAAAGCTAGCTGTACCCTGGCTGTGTTAGGTCAAGGGAGGTGATCCCCTCTACTCAGCACTGGTGAGGCTGCGCCTGGAGTGCTGGGTCCAGGTCTGATCTCTCTAGTACAAGAGAGGCATGGACATACTTACGAGAGTCCAGCAAAGGGGCACTAAGATGATGAAGGCACTGGAGCATGTCTCTCAAAGAAGGAGGGGCTGAGAGAGCTGAGACTGTTCAGCCTGGAGAAAAGACTCAGGGGGGATGTCATCAATGTGCACAGACACCTGAAGGGAGTGTATAAAGAAGATGGAGCCAGGCTCTTTTTCAGTGGTGCCCAGTGACAGGACAAGAAGCAATGGGCACAAATTAAAACACAGGAGGTTCCCTCGGAACATCAGGAGACACTTTTCCACTGTGAGGGTGACTGAGCGCTGGCAGAGGTTGTCCAGGGAGGCTGGGGAGTCTCCATCCTTGGAGATATTCAGAGCCTGCCTGAAAATGGTACTGGGCAACTGGCTGTAGGTGACCCTGCCTGAGCAGGGGGAGTTGGAGCAGATGACCTCCAGAGGTCCCTTCCAACCTCAACCATTCTGTGATTCTGTGACTAAAGTACAATTTTACAGTTGACAAATCATTTCAGTTTATGATATTTCAATATGCATCAACCTTCAATTTATTGAGAGCAGCAAAAGGGACAAGTAACTGGTTGGTAGGAGTGGACTTCTAATGGCAACAGGAACTGTGGAGTTAGAACAGCAACGTGAACACATCATTGCGTGATGAGCATTAGAGATAAAAGTCCTCTTCTAACTTCAGCCAGAGAAGGTTTTCCTTTAGTCTTAAGCAGTAGCTGCATTTCTCAGGAGAAACTTGCCGTCCATCTCCCTTCACAGCATTGTCCTTTGCAGGAACGCAGGAGCTCTCCTGGATGTGTGCAGTGGGAAGTAGGCCTGTGCCCTTTGAAATACATCAGTCTTTGATGGAGGAGTTTGTACAGGCTTGTTGCATGTGAAGATTGGGCTGAGCTTTTCAGCTCACATTTGCTGTTCATCTGGAACGTGCCTTAGGAGCCTGTCCCATCTTCTCTTTCACCATGTATAGCACTGACAAGACACTGAAAACTCTATACAGGCCTTCTACTTCCCTTTAATAGGATTGTTGTGGGGTTTGCATTGAGTGTCAAACCTTTCTTCATGTCTGGTAAGACTCACTGCAAGACATGAAATAAAAACAAAATTACAGTTGTGCTTCTCTGCATCAGCATCAAATACAAACCCATAGACTATAGCTTCAGCCTAATTAAGTCTTTCTAATGAGTGCCCTTTCTGTTATTCCAGAGCATGGAAAAATCGCTAGACACATAAACATTTGATTTTCAACATGGAAAATGGATCATAAGGAGGAAAGCACGCTTACATTAAGGAATGATAATAGTAATTTAACTTAGAAACCACTGGTTTAGCCTTTCTGGGACATGGGCTAACCTCTTAAAAGCTGCATTTATTTGTTTGTGGCTGTAATTCAAACTGGAACTCAAAAAACAGACAGACTTTACTCAATTTCTTTTGAGCTGGGCTCTACATTGCCAAATTTCAGAACAAAGCGAATCTTTATCTCAAAATTTATAAACTTCCTGAAGTGCATTTTATAATACAAAGCCTGTTGAATGCTTAACTATCACCGCTGTTGCAACACTATAATATTTTGGTTAGATGTTTATCGTGGCATAGCTTTAATGAAAATGCAGTGCTGTTTAAAATCACAGACCCCTGTGTTTAGTCATATGAGATGAAGCGATATAAGTACACCCATACACAGAGTTTGGGGGGGTGGGGGTGGGGGGGTGTTGTGTCAGACATATAATAACATACTTGTACAGTGCTCAGGAGAAGATTCCTAATAAAGCAGGCAGTCAAAGCACACTGAATAATTAAAAAAAGCATTTTATACGCAGTACATTTTTGTCATGTCGTATTTAAAGGTATTACTTGGCTTCAAAAGTGCTTGGATTTGCCAGTTGTTACCTTCATGGTTTACCTTATGATTGCAATTGCTGCATTGCAACCTAATACCAGAGGCCATTTGTAATGCCTTGTGATCTCATATTCCTCATTTCTGATTAAGCCTTTCTGGCCTTGTCACACGGAAAAATATTTTTTAAAAAATTTTTATTTCCCATGATGAATATATCAGTATGTTGGCATGTTTAGTCACATATTTTTACTGATGACTGAATAAATGAGACTTTGGGATTGCTCCGTTTAAGGCGGTTAGAGCAAATTCACAAATCAAAGGGGATAGAACTGGCCTTTTATGACTTGAACAGGCTGGGTTTTCTTCACAATTCTTACATAGGTTTCCACAGATCCTTTATATATTTCACAGAAATATTTCAAAGTAAAAAGTTTTATCTCTTTCCTTAACATGGTATGAGAGCTGAGCTAAAAGGACACAGATATTTTATTTCAGATTTGTATGCTCTGCTTTAATCCACTGCCCTTTAAAGTACAACCCATGATAGAAGGTTACCAGATTGTCTCCTGCTTTCATTGCAGTGTACACTATCCTATTTTTTTAAATAAAATCCATCTTTCATTTTAACAACATTCATGAGCATTGTAATTTTTTTAGGGCTGAATCCTGAAAGATGCTGAGGACCAATGTTTCCCATATTTTTCAGTGAACATAAGTGTCTTCTCTGACATTCTCAGGAGTCTGATCATTATACGGGTATATAGCAGATGGACATGACAGAGGGTGAGCTTTGGCAGCACCGTAAGGCAGATATCAGCTTTACTATGACCATCTCCAAGGGAGAGACAAGCACTCCAACAGAACTTCAAGCTGCTACTTCCAGTTTATTTTGGGGGTCCTTTTTTTAGGTGCCTGTTATTATTAACAGTGACAGGTAAACAATCAGTTGCTCAAAATACTACTGTTGTCTTGTTTGAATATTTGGGAAGTATCATGCATTTATACAGTTCACTTGAGTGTTTATATTTTTTTCAGCTGAACTGAATTACTGTTCTTAGTTTGACAATATTAATAGTGTACAGTACTAAGAAAGTCTAAAAAATGTTTACACAGGCTGTTATTTTGATTCAAGAATAAATATAATGGTTATTTTTGGTTGAAGTAAATGAAGAAGCAGTGTATATAATATAGGATTCATCACAGACTGAATAAGTAGGGAA
Source organism: Phalacrocorax aristotelis (assembly GCF_949628215.1). Taxonomy (NCBI): domain Eukaryota; kingdom Metazoa; phylum Chordata; class Aves; order Suliformes; family Phalacrocoracidae; genus Phalacrocorax; species Phalacrocorax aristotelis. The sequence continues at coordinate 104,034,990 of NC_134277.1, read as the reverse complement.
GTCTAATGCAAAATAATTTTGGAATGAGACTGCAAAATTTGAAAGACTGGGAATTAAAAATTAGTGTCATCTCATGAATCTCTGTGGATAAAAGAAATGTGAGATTTTTTTTTTATTCACTTCTTTTTCCAGAAATATCATTAGAGACATTTCCTTGAAATGCATAAAACTAATTGTATATATATTCTGACTTTGATGCATGAAAACACCACTGCTTCCACAAAAGCTGTGTTTAAGATATAAATCAGAACCTGTGTGTATTTTCAAAAAGGCATAAACTTGAACAACTCAATTCTCTTTTCTGGGAACAGTTCATAGGGTGAGATGAGAGTTGGTGGAATATCCTTACAAAAATAATTCATAGCAAATTCTGTGGAATCTAGGAACTGTGTAGGAAAGGTTCACGTGAGCTCTGTTGGGAATGTTGTTATAGGCATCTGTGCATTTCAGTTTTGCTAAGTTAAAGACTTTTGCTTAATTTCTGTCCATCAAGGACCACCATCAAGGAAAATAAAAATTATAAGACTTTTGCAAATGCAAAAATGGTTCATTTTTAAATGCTTCTGGTTTAGATGTATTGCTCAGTTAACCTGAAACAGGTTTGGGAGCCTTCATGCAAAGGACAACATTTATGCAAAACTTAAGAGGATACAAAAATTGGGCAGATAGTGAAAAGTGAGTAATGACTACTCATTTTCTGTTATAACATTGAATGGCTAGTAGGGAATAAATTGCTATATAACTTATTTCTTTTTTTCATTGCTTTTTAGGTCTAACTGTGCTGAAAATATCCGTAAACACATCTTACATACAGGAAAGCATGAAGGAGTAAAAATGTACAACTGTCCCAAATGTGACTATGGAACCAATATCCCTGTGGAGTTTCGTAACCACTTGAAAGAACTACACCCAGACATTGAAAACCCTGATCTGGCGTACTTGCATGCTGGTAAGGTCATTCTTCCCTTTGCTTATGAATTCTTCGCCTTTCTATAGGAGTGTGCTTAAATGATTGCAGCAAGAAAGCTAGCTGTTATGTTATTATCATTTATTCTGAAGAAAAATATGGTTTTAAAATGGGCTTAGTCCTCTTCAAGTTTTCACAAAGGATGAAGGTTACGTGTTAAGCACTGAAATCCATTAATGTTTCACAAGCAAAGCTTGCAGTTCAATACATAAACATCAGAAGTGCGTGCTATTTAGATGCCTTATTTTGAAACCTAGTTGGACTTCTACAGAGAAATAATTTTTTAACATGTGTTAAGTCCCTCTGCCCACCTTATTCCCCCAAGAACAGAAAACCAAAATCCCTTAGGAAATACAGTGGTAAATTAATGTACCACTTTAAGAATTCTTAGATTTCATTACAAAAAAGCAGACAGTGTTCATCATTAAAAGACAGAACAGCAGAGATCAATCAGTAACCTACATGTACGTTTTGAGGCTTTACGTTAGAGAGCACACACATGGAAGTCACTGGAGGAATGTAAAACAAAAGCATCGCTTTGGAAACAGGAATTAAAAGGAAAAAGTTAGGGTGTTTCTGAAAAGGATTTTTGTTTTTAGAGATTCTACAGTTCAGAATGGAGGGCAGAAGTTTAATGTGAGCTTAAGTTAGGAGAAAAATAAGAGTTCAATGGTACGAGGTAAGGAGAAATAATACAAAATCAGGCTGGAGCTTGAATGAAATGTGATCTTAACTCAGGAGAGGCAGATAACTTAGACATCACTGGGCGGGAAGACAAGTCAGAGCAGTGGGGAAAAAAGAACAGATGGTGAGAAGAGAGTTGGGGAATCCAGAGGAGGAAGAAGCGATGGGGGCCAACTTTTCCCTAAGATGCAAATTAATCTTCCATTGTAGTACTACTATTAGTACTGCTGTGTCAGATTTGAATCTTCTTCTGAAAGGAATTGATCCCATAATTTTTTTGAGACTATCATACACGTAAAAAAACACGATCTAGAGAGATTTCATTCAGCTCTGTGCAATGTGTACACACAAGTTATTTTAAAGCCTCTCAGTCTTCTCAAAATGACTGCTTGCTTTCCTGACTAGAGGCAGTGTATTATTTGTACCATATATTTCTATTTGCCAAGTATTCTACTTCATTTTGGAACCAATCATCATGTCATGTCAGCATATGGTGGATAATATCTGGATGTGCAAACAAAATGCCAGTTGGCGGAATACCAATTTCAAAATAGGTCAGAAAACCGATCGCATTTCACCATAGTTCTCACTAAAGTGAATGAATATTCAACTTAGAGCTTAAATCCAGACAGTGTTGGATTCTTACTACGATAATCCCACTTAGAATTCTGTGAAAAATTAAAATGCTTTCAACAGACAGATACACGAACATAACACAGATGGATACAATGCTGGTAGAATCACTAACATTTTTCCAAAATTACAAAATCTGTGTAAGTTTTCATGTTACTTGTTCAAAACTATATCTAGGTAAATTAATTGCTCATTGCAGCTTGCTGTGGTTAAAGCTATTCAACCTGCTTGTCTTGGCAACATAGGAAAACTGTCATCAATGTGTTGTATACTAACAATATCTATTTTTTTATACGTTCATACTTATACTGGAGAAATCCCCTTGCACTAAACAGGCAATATTTGAGGTCTACATAGTAGTACTGGCAAGAACTGTTTGTCACCTGGCTGTTGCCAGGCTAGCCTAGAACTGGTATACAACAGAAGTGTGTTGAAATATTGTTTGCATAATCCCATCGCTAAGAGGTCAATACTGTTTTCCTTTCAGGAAGAAACACTATTAAAGCGGGACCTAGGTGATAATTGTGCATTCACACCAGAGTTAAATTAAAGGCGTTTTCATTTCTTCTTTTCAATCCATTTCTGATTGCTGGACATCTGAGAGTTAAAGCCTTCAGAGAAGATTTTTAGAGGAATGAGGGGATAACTCCCATGCCCTGGCTAACATCCCTTTTCAAAATAAGACGTGTTCTGTGTCTGGTTCACAGTTACTGATTACTTATTGGTCATTGGCTGCACTCACGGAGAATCCACAACATAACATAGAACCCTTTAGGATGATGAGAGTATGAAAGTGTCATACAAGATTGCTATTTTTTTTTAACCTAAATATATTGGTCTGTCTTTTGTTTTCTAATATTGTTTTGTAGCAATAAAGCCATCCGATTTGTTTCTTTGAGCAGAACAGAAATAGAATAAGTGTCATCATTGGCAGAGAGACAGATGCCAACTCCAGCCACTTTGCAGGACCACTCAAACTCCTTCACCACCACCCACCAAGAATGGAGCTGTGGGGTACCTATAAGATGTGGCTGGAAGAAAAGTCAAGTCTGTTTCTTATCTGTGAAATTAAGATTATCAGATGGATTTCTAATTCAAATTTAATCCTCTTTATAATATAATGTTCTAATACTAATTGCTGTTTAGCTTTCTTTGGGAACTAATATATAGCTTTATGGGGTCAGTGGCAGTAAGGAGCTTAAGGAAGCTGCATTTCTAAAGGAGAGGCTGCAGGAGGTGGAAGGCAGAACAAATTAGCTTCTACACAAGTAAGGACAATACTGTAATTGATAGGTGGTAACACTTCCTATGCTGTATCTTTGAAACCCCGTATAATGTGAGGAATTGATGTATGGAAATGCCACAAAGCCAGGTCTTCAGACTTCCCTTTTTCTTTTTGCTGTAGATTCTGTCATAGAGGGAGATATTTAACTATACAACTATATTCCTTATAAATCTTATGAAGTACCATTATATGTTTTAAAAAAATAAGAATCTAGAGAATATTTCTGTCTTTAATTTAAAAGATGTACTGCATTTGAACAGCAGACCTTTAATACACACGAACCAACAGATATGTGCATCTGCACATAAAATTGTGGCTTGAATTTGCTAGATTACACTTTAAATACCAATTTACACATTTAACCTCTAATTTTTATCAAAATCATCAAATCTGTTTTGAAATGTCACTGTGTGTTGTTCTGTAATAGTATTATGCCTGTTTCTTGATATTCTCTGTCCCATTTTCTCAAGATCTCTTTTGAAATTGAAATTTGGTTTTTAAAAAAATCCAGAAATCCCATGATTGCTGATTATCTACCATATTAATATATTTTCTCTTTTAAAAAAATCACATTTAAGACACCGATAGCTTTTATAACTGTTGTAGAACAGAAGTGGGCTTACTAGCAAGCTCAGGAATAGTGCAGTTAATGTTTTAGTCATGGAAATTTGGTTCTAATGGAAGCTATTAATATTGTTCTTGTGTTATCAAGGTGAAAATCTGAAAATTCATCAATACAAATGGAAAATGAATACAGTGAGTGACTGAATTAACATCATGGCGATGACTCTAATTTTGATGATTTTTCTTAAAATGAGGACATTTCATCTAGTTGCTCACTGTAGACTGGTTTCTATGGCAAGTCTTAGAGTAAACTGAAGGAATCTTTGGATCAACTCTTGTGTGTATTACACTTCCGAGTTTCTTGGATATGTTTTTTTTTTCCAATTGATGCTACATCTCGGTACTGAGGTGAACTGAGCCTGAATACTTTGGCAAGTGGGAGAGAGGAAGGGCCCATACCTATGGTAGAACTTGAAAGGGAACAGTAGTCCAGCGTCTTACTCACTGCCTTGTCTGTTTTGGAGCAGCATCACTTGGTAGGGATAATTTCAGTTCGAAATAAATGTTCATAATTTAGAAGCTTTTGTCTTATAAACATTATGATACTATTATGATGCATTATTTATAACCAAAGAGTGTAATATCTATGGCTTGACATCTCCATTATTCCAATAGCTGCAGAGGCCATGGCATCTCATTGTGTGCATAGCTGTCTTATGTGGGTACTAAACTGGCCATAAGGCAAAAAGCTTTTCAGAGAGAAGAGGAGCAGGTTGCTCATTATTGTTTTCATGGTCATATTGAAAGTTGGGCGATGATACTGCATTTTGTCTGTATCATTTCTGTGCTGCACTGTTAGAAGTGAAGATGGTCTCCAAGAATGAGTGCTACTCTAGGAAATCAAAGTAACTCAGTTTTTCACTGAGCTACTGATATGGGGGGTTGCTCTTTGTTCAAGTTTCCCCATGTTCAAAATAGGTGCAATGCCTCCGTAGTTGGAAGCACAAAGCTTTTGCTTGAAAATGGCTTAACAACAGTGAACTATGTGATTAGGGAACCACTTAAGATACGGAACAGAAACTTTGGAGGTGTTATACTTAATTTAGAATTAGCAGTCATACAAAATCTTCCTTGGAAGTCTTTAAAAAAAAAAAATGTCAGGCAAAGCAGATCGATTCATCATACTCTTTGGCGGAAAGTCAGTTTTTTCTTTTAAAGTGATACTGTGCTTGCAAAACACTCAAGTTATCCAGCAGGCTTTGAGAGAGTGCCAACCTGGGGCCTGCAAGTAGGAGTGGAGGATCACTTACTTTTATGGATCCTGACAGAACTAAAAGCATGAGCTGCTTCCCCTTGCTGCACAGGTGTGTTTTGGGGAATGCTTGGAAGTACAGTTTTGTGGGCCTCCACCTCTGTGAAAATTATAGGTGCCTCTGGGTTTGGGCATCCAAAGAACAAAGATTGTGATGATCGTGTTTTGGCAGTTGGCTGCCTGTGTGGTGATTGAACGCTTAGTGCTCATGAAGAGTTACATAATTCATGACCAAAATGATAGATAGGTACTTGATTATAGTGTATGAGTTGCTTCACAGGGAGAAAATATCAGACATGAGCTACTCTCAATCTAGCTCAGAAAAGCCTAAGAAAAATCAGCTGCTGAAATCATAGTCAGGCGAATTGAAATGAAAACCAAAGTGCAAACACTTAAATATGAGGTCGATTATGCTCTGGCAGCAACTAGCAGAAGAAATTATCCCTGTTCCATTCCTTTGAGCCTTGAGAAGACTAGGTGGCTTTCTGGAAGATAGGTTTCAGAAGGGCCTAAGGTTGCTGGGTTCACTGCAAAACTAATTAAGTGTTATTTAAGGGGCTTTGATATACCAGAAGTCAGACTATTATCTAATAGTCCTTTCTGCTCTTAAATCTTAAAACAGTGTTAATCTAACGCCCGTTGGTAAGGGTTGTGTTTGTGAATCTAAAGTGCTTAGGTGTTCTGATAGCAAAGGGATAGCTGAGGGGATGTATAAGTACCCCAAAGTGTTCTTTCTCATAGAGATGACATTCCCATCATCGGCACTAATTTCTTACTCTCTTTTGGCCTGAAGTACCTGTGCCTGAGGTACTTGCCCAAAATAAGTTTCTTTCTGCTATGTCATTAAATCCTTAATAAAATACATTGGCACATTTATTTAAGGTGTTTGAAGAATCCTTATGAAATTCTGCTTTTTTGGTTGGCTGTTCTCTACTGTGTTATTGGCTACTCAGATCTGAAATCGATGAGAAGAAAGTTCAATTAATCATCTGTCCGCTAAGCCAGGCCTACATCCTGCTCTTTTCTTTTTTAGTTTAGGGGAACAGAGTTTTAGTTCTTTCCAGAGAGCAGTGAAAATGAGAAAAGTTTACCACAAGGTCTCTTTTATGCAGGTTTGAAAAGTATTTTACCAAACATTTTAAGTGCACTTTTTGAAAGGCTGTGCTGCCCACATGTTTCTCTTTCAGTTTCTTTAGCTTTTGAGAAACAACACTGTTCTAGCAACCCGCAACATGATTACATCATCAACAAGGGACAAAATTGTGATCCTATCAGTTGTAACAATTGCAGTATTCATGAATGGAATTCTGAAAGTTCAAATAGTTAATCCCAAATAAAATTGTGATCTTTATCTCACTTGACAGCTACATTTATCAAATTATTATGAGAAAAAAAATTGATTGCTAAAAGTTATGGTGTGATCTGTTATGTGATTTTATCAAGGTATAACTGTATTACCAAGTGGAACCTGCAGACTTATTCAGAATGTGAACTGGACACACATAACTTGATAATATAGCAATTATACTAGTGTCCTAGTGCTTTTCTACTTTTAAATTTTTCTTTTTTTTCTTGTCCTTTCTTTTGCACCTTCTGACTCTTCAGTAGAGTACCTAAAGTTGAAAAAAATTAGGAAAAACGAAATAATAAAAACCTGTTTATCCTTACACTTTCTGAGTTCATCAAACTACAAATACATAAGATGAGTAAATGCTATTTATCAATGAAATAATGGAGTTTCAAGTCAGTTGGGTACCTGTGCAAGCTTGTAATTCATACTTTACGTAAAGCCTCCAAAGAATGGATACACATTTTTGTTTGCAAGCATATTTAACTTTTTTCTTGGAATAGTTATGTTCTTAGTCTTTATCACTGTTTAAATAAAATACTTTAAATGCTGTAATTTGAAACAATATTGAAATTCTGCTAGAGATAGGCAAATCAGGTAGAAGCTTTTACAATAGCAGAATATTGCTTGGGTTTCTAGTCAGATAAAACATTATTTTTGATGGCTGGTATAGTTCAAAAAAAAAAAAGAGGCGGCAGCAGCTCTGCGTCAAACAGGTTTGCTCTTGTCATAGCTATTAGTGCCAGTCTTTCAATAGCATGTCATGTTGATTGGCAGACACTCCCTTTCCTCTTTTGTGAAGAATAATAATGTTAGTGTGTGCTTGAAATAAAAACCTAGTATAAATGATTTTCTGTTTCTGTTTCTAAAGGAGAAAGCTAGGTTCCTTATAACCTATGTAGATTACATATTATTGTGTTTCAGGAAAAATTAATCTAAGTTTAAAAAAAAACAAGTCATTTGATTATTTCCTCAACTGTCTTCTATTAGAAGGCTTTATATGCCTAGCAGAGCTTCCATAGCCAGTTATCTTAATCTAGGTGGCCATGACCATAGAGCTGGTTCTTTCCAGGTAGCAAGTAAAGTGGAAAAAAAAAAAGAAAAAAAAAAAAGAGGTTGTGAAAGTATTTTTTCTTTTTTGTAATAGGTATCTTTTGCTGCTGCTGTTGAAGAGCTTAGGGGCTCCTTTCATAGTCCCGTAGTTGCTTTTCCTGAACAGTCAGCATATATTGCTGCTAAGAGACGTGAAAGATAGTTTTGAAATATTTTGATGCAAATATTACATCATCTAATATGTAAAACACACCACTATTAATATTATTCATACTCAATAAGTGGATGGCATCCTCAGATGAGAGTGAAGGCCATGAATGTCACTACAGAAAAAAATGTTCAGAATATAGTTTTAAAGGAAAAGGAAAATATTGGCTATACCAACGTCTGGAACACCTTGTAATACCTCTGATCAGTAGAAGTATAATGCCTGTCATGCTGTGCTCCATTTTTCCATCAGATAGTTGGTGCAAAGCTGCACGGCCATTGCACAAGTTTTTTTCATATTGTGTAGAGCACCGATGGCATTCGTAGTCAGTCTTGCATTCTGTTCAGTGCCTGTCTGCCCACAGCCCAGTGCTCTGGGGGTTTCCTACTCGGCATTGTGCCTTTCTGAAGGACTATCCCAGGTTGTCACAGGGCAATTAATTGTTCGCAGGTTGAGCTGGTACTCCTGAGCAGCTTGAATCTCTCTGCCCATGTCTAAACATTTAATCTGGGTGCTGGCATGTGCCTGCTTTGCTGTCCTTCTTCCCCATGGTGTCCTGATGTCCATGGCGGGGAACCATTCAGCTGACCTGGAAGGGGACTTTGCCACACTGGCTTATAAAGAAATTCTCATCAGTTTTGATGAGAATACATACTTTGTATCTGTCCCAAAACACCCCCGGATGGGCGTCAGCTTTGCAAATTCCTTGCGTTGCATTGGTAGCCACGTGCCAGATCCCTGCTGGTGTTCACAAAGAGTGTTGCCTCTACAAGGATGTCAGGTTCACCGATGGAAAGAAAATAATCCTACTCCAAGCTATTATTTAATTACGCTAATAGATAAAACATCCTTCATGAAGAATGAGACAGTATTGCTTATTTGGTGCTAAAAATAGATTGTCCTAACATACAACTTACAAAGCAAGGCTGAAATATTAGAGTGCATAAGTAGAAGGCAGCCCTTAAGATGAGACAGCCATCTAGAAAGACAAAAATATTTAATTCTCCTAGAAAAAATATATATACATAACAGTATGTGGTAAATATAAATAATAACAGGAACTATTATTAATCAAATATCAATGTATTAAAATTCTGAGACAAATGACAAAAAACAGGATATCAGGCTCATCAAGAAAACTTTTCAAACAAAAAAAATGAAAAAAAACCCAAAAGATTAACCTCACAGAAGGAATAAAAAATAAAGGTGTATAAAGTATAGGAGTAATTCAGGATATTTTTATGTGGAGATTATCCTATACTCTGAAAATTTCAGTTGTTTTCCTATTAGGAGCAGCTCTTTTAAGAGTAGATCTTTTGATGGATCATCCAGGGAAGTTATGCTGGAGTCCTAAGAAACATAAAGGTCTCAAATTTTGTTTTTTATTAAAGTAAATTTGAGGTGTAAGATGCAACTTGAAGAAGAATATTAAAAAGTTGATTTAAAATATTATTATTATATATAAAATATAAAAAGTACGAACAATGTATATTTTACATAACATTATATAAATACAATATATTTATAGTCTATAAATATATTAATTATATATCGATAATACATAATATAAAGAATTTACATATACATTTTATGTAAAATATAAACAATAAATATCTATACATAAATATAAACAATAAATAACAACAGTGTCATCCCATCCCAATTATGAATAAATTATTGCATTACTTGAAGATTTGAACTAACAGTAATTCCAAGACCTGGGGACACTATATTTCAGTACAACCACATAGTATTTTGCCTACATACTGCCACCGCCTCTTGGCCTCTTTCACTGTGGCTGTACATTGCTTAGAGGACACTTTGAATTTTCTCTTCCTATGAGATGCTACCACCATGCACTGAAAGAGTGTACTCTTGATAAATAAATTATTAACACTTGTAAGTCTGCTTTGATTTGCTTGAAAGTCATTGTCTGAATTTTCAATTTTTAAAAAAATTACACAAAAGAATTATTGGCTTGGTACACAAAATTTGGTAACTTCACAAAATGGCACAAATAATAGCAAATAATTCCAGAATCAGAAAAGTGTTGAAACAGTTGTGGGTAATGTTAGGTACGGAAGGATTGAATCAAGTGTTAGTTGTGTGCTCAGTGCTTTACTACTTCAGGTCATGAGTGAGGAGGAGAGCCCTCAGCAATAATTGCTCCAATGAATCACAAATCATTGGCATTCCATGCTGATTTCTAAAATTTCTTTTGGGCTTTCTTTTTGTTTGCTTTCATTGATCCAATATATGCTGCACTGACTTTCCATTAATTTCTTGACATGGCATCTTGGATCTTGACCTTTTATAAGTAGGATGCCTTGTCTGTCTGAAACACGTGTTCTTTTGTACTTCTTCTAATTTCTATTTTACTTCCAGTAGTTCTTCATAATTTTTCCCATCTTTTCATTTACCAGATCTTTGGTACCTTTCAAATGCTAAATGCTCTCCCATATATCCTTAGTAACCATGCTGGATTTTTCTGTCCTTTTTAATATTTAGGTTTTATTGGATGAATGTAGATTGCACCTTCTCTAACTGTGCCTTAAATAATTGCCACTTAAGGGAATTAAGAAGTACAAGGGAAGGAAAATGCTGACCCATAGACTAAGCAGAAGGAAAAAACGTTCCCACTGGGTCCAATTTCCTGAGAAGAACCATCAGGGTAGTGACTAGGACCTGAAATTATGGGCTGAATGACCTCTAAAAAATTATCAGTTCAGAGAGGAGCTTGTCTATAACTGTTTGCACTAAAGGAAATGAAGATAGGTAGAAGTCTCTCAGAAGAAAGATCGCTTCACATTCTTGGTGAACATATAAGAGCATATTATGAAACTATATCTCACATAAATACGTTGCATGCCAACTGTCTATAATTCTTGTATCATGTCAAAAAAACATGGAGGCAGATATTATATCTCTTAACTCCCAGCAGGCCAGTTAGTGGGGAACCCCTTTTTCTAAATGGGAAGATAGAAAGTATATCTTCTGAATTTGCGATACTTTATGCAGAACTTTCATGTACTGGAAAGAGTGCATGCTCATCAATATTTAATGTCAAAGAAATGGTTTGTGCTAAAGAAACCAGATTTCATAGTTATTTTTGTTCTCTGAGTCACTACAGTATGATTTTCATGTAATATTGTCTGATAGTCAAAAGGGACCTTAAAGTGAGTGCAGTTTTTATATAACTTGCATAGGAACCTGAGCATTAATGAAATCTTTGGGCTTCAGATAATACAAATCACTGTTTCATCCGGGCTGGATGAAAGGCACTGCTGGTTCAAGTGGGTGCACTTCCAGTGGCTTGGGTGTGGGAGGTACCGGAGGTGTCAGACATCCAGAGGCAAAGTTGCTGGACAGGTTTCTGCAGTGTAGTTAAGAGGACTTCTCAGATATTTGAAGGAGGCAATCAGTTACTGTTTGTCACAATCCCTGTTTAAACAACATTTCAGAAACCTAGATTACTGTTGCTGGAAGAGTTTTTCTTTAACGGTCATTGTAGTGTAGCTCAAGGAAAGAGTTGGTTGCTATGTAGTGGTTTTTTTTGGAATATAATATATACTGTACTTACAAAAAAGGCATTAAGCTAACTACCATATTACATGCTAAGCTATGTCTTTACCTCTCTTATACCTTGCCAAAACGATACTTCCTATTCAAAGTCTAGGAAGTAATAGCAGATAATGGTTCTCAGAACACAGTTTATAGAAGATTTCAAAGAACTAATCTACTTTGAAGTAATAGGATCCAGAGGAAACATGAAATGAAGACATCTTTTGATAACAAAAAAGATAAAAATGTGAATATCTAGTTATCTCAAGAGACACTGGAAGTTTTTTAGGGAAACATTTTCAATTAAACATTGAATTTAGATTCAGGATGTATATCTGAAATTCAGAACTGAGTTTGAGTAATTTGAAGTTAGGAGTTCTTAAACACCAATTGCACACTTAAAAAAAAAAAAAATATATTTTTTACAATAGTTTTTAGAATGTATGAGTAAGGTAAAATTGTCCGGAGTCCTCACGTGTTGATGCCTGCCACCACTGCAAAATGCCCGTGAGATAAAGCTACTTCAAGTCAATTCAGTTTAGCCTCTTCTGCTAAGGATTTATCTATAAATCCTTACTGTTACTGTTCAGTATTATATTATTTGTTGTTGACTCTTTCTTTTGTCATCCACCTTCCTCTGAGCAAGTTCAGTCACTCTCAATATTGTCAGTAAAATTTGCTGAGCTGCTTTTGCTTACTTCCACCCGCTCAAGCAAAAATCCTGAAATACAAAGTCAGAAATTTATCAGTGTTGGAAAATCATGAAATCTCAGTTATCTGTACTTCATTAAGCCTTACTTGTATCATAGATCAGGAGGGCTAAGACAGCAGGGGAACGCAATCCTCCATTCTCTGTTGTAGTTGTGTGGGGTTGTTTGTTGTATATGCTGTTTATTGTAAAGCTTTGAGCTGCGGAAGTGACCAAATTATTAAATATATTACTTTGAATGTCTTGAGATTAACAATCTTAAAATAACAGAAGTCAAGAATTATAAAATTAGCCAAAAATGGAATACTGATTGAGATTTTAAAATACTAGTTTCAAATTAGAATAGATTTTGCAAGTACAATGAAGATACCCACTACGCTGACTTATTTTTGTTTAAGAAAGCTATTTCCACATCTGATGGCAGATGTGCAATAAAAAAGTTTCTACGAGGAAAATGGAAGAGAGGCACCAATTGCAGAAAGGTGTGGTCAGGTTGGGGATACTAGCCAAGCACTCATTACGCAAAGAGTAAATGTTATAAGTTGGTTATAAGCTATAAGGTTCCTGAGGATCTTGGGAAAGTAGAGAGAACTAATGACACTTTGATGGAGAAAATAGGACTCCTTATTCTGAAAGTACTTCTCACCAAAAATGGGGGGGGAGAATGGTTGATTTAGGGGGGATGCTTTTTTATAATGTAACTCACTCAAGCATGAAGCAGGTTTTGATAATTGGCTGTGCAGGTGCACAAAAGTGACTTTGTAACGACAGTGTCTGCGTTCTGTGGTGAATCTGCTGCATAATATGCAGAAATAATGCTTTAATCTGATGTCAACATTGTGACATGGAACACTTTTATGCATGTTCAGACTTTTTATTTTTTTAATTTTATCAACTTGCAGTCTTTGTCTTTCCTTAAACTCACAACTTTTCTTCCCCCCCTCTAGATTTTCAAAATTCCTATTTGCATTAATAAGTAAACTGAGCTAATTAAAGTTCCTTTTGCCAATATTTTTTAAATAAAAACATTGTAGAATTTGCAATCTGATTGCTCCTGATGCTGATTGATTGGGAGAAATAGGACTCTTTCTTGGCTAGTATAGAAGTACAGATGTTTTAGAAAGAAACAGCAAATGTAAAATTGTACTTCAGTTTAAAATTTAAAGTTTATATTGATAAAGCTTTTAGTGCATTTGAATTTAGCTTTCAGTAACATAACGAAACAGCATTACATTATATTTCTCAAAGCAGTTCTCTGTTTCTCCAGCAGTGTTGTGTACCTGGCACTGTCTTCACTGGACATACATGCCTAAATATTGGTGGAATATTATTTGTATTTTTTGTTAGGCTTTACTAATTTACATCGGCCTTTCAGGTACTACCTCTTATTTCCAGGAGAAGGTAATTTTTCCCTATACACCAATGCTCCACATGCTTTGTTAGAAAGAAACATGAGAATAGATCTAAAAATTACAGTTAAGATAATTTCTAATAGACTTTGGCCGTATAGGATGAATGGAGCCAAATTATAGTCCTCATTTTTCAAGAATTTCTGAATATAAATAGACGCATATTAGCACTTACCAGTGAAGTTCAAGTATTTACTACTAGATTCCGTACCTGGAGAATTATTAGAATATGTGTCCTAAGCTTTTAAGATGTTGTGGTAGTTTTTAAGAAGTCTGAACCATCTTGGAAAGGCCGTGTTATCTGACTAACTCATATTTTAATAATAATTTCACATGAATTACATATAAATAAACATAATTTCTAACTCTTTGGTAAACAAGTACAGTGTTACATAGAAGAAATTGCAGTGTTCAGAATAGGGAGAAATTGAACCAATCTAAGTTATCAGCCTACATGTTGTTATGCTGAAATTCTATACCGTGCTACAGTACAGATCGTACACAGCAAGATGTTTTCCAATAATTAAAAGCCTTAGGCTTCTAAGGTGCTTAGATCTAAATGCAGTTATTGTTACAGTTATACGAGGTAGGAGGTAACTTAAATGGCATATTTTCACTTTCCAGTAAACTTTTTTTTTTTTGCTTAGAATGTTTAGAAATGGAATTTTAAGTGTATTGAACTATTACGAATGTCTCTCAGCAAAGTAACAACTGTGAGTTTCTAAATGATATTGAGAGTTAGGATTTGTCTAATTGGGTAGGTTTTTAATTTTATAAGCTTGAATAGATATGTCAAGGAATATAAAACTGAATTTATTTCATCTGTATCATTCCAGCACACTTATTTTGCCATAAAAATACTGTATTTATTTCACGCATTGCTAAAAGTATCTGTGATAAATTTATGATTCTGTAGTATCGTGATTTTGTTTAGTTTTTATCATATAGAACCAAAATTTCGTTGCCAATTTCTGTATTTAAAGGCGTGTTAATCTGCATTGATTTCTTAGTTTGGTATGGATTCTGAGCTGAAAAATACAGTACATCACTGACTGTTCTATCACCTGACAGTGACTGATAAAGCATCCGTGCAGAAAGTGTCAGAAAAGGTTAATATATATTGATTTTTATGGCGCTCCAACCACTGTAGTTTTGCCATCAAAGATGTATGGCCACCAGCAATGGAATCTGTAAAATTGCAGGTTGGGCACTAGTTTTTGTTATAACCTATGCCAGTATTCTGGCCTTAAAAAATGACAGATATTTAATTTAAGACAAAAGGCTTTGAATGTGCAGCTACCGTATACCTGCAAAGGGAATTTAGTATTCAAAAATGAAACCCAAGTGCAGCGCTTTAAAGCTTGGGGGGGGAACACGCAACCTTGCATTGCAAATGACAATCACATTTAGCCTTTTCATCCACTTAACTATGTGCTATTGATCTGTAGAAGGTGCCCAAGCAAGTGATAGCTGAAATTATGAGCAATAAAGGGCTTGCTTCTTCAAACAAAAAAGTATATAATTAGTAGGAGTGGAGGGGGGGGCAGAGACTGTGTTTGGTTTTAAAGCCATTTAAACAAGATGGACTGAGTGGAACAGCAGTGTTTAAGTGTACACAAGGAGAAATCTGGTTGCCTTGAAGCATAAATCCATGGTATGGTTGCAGCTTGTGTGTAAAAATTAGGCGTTCGCTCCAGCCTTTACATTTATCTCCATCAGGGTTTGCCTGACAGACAATCTGTTGGTTTGCCTACATCAACTAGAGAGAGGAAAATCTTGTGAAGCTTTGGTTCTTCTAAATGCATCTGTAGTTCGCATTTTTATTCTATTTTTCATTTAGCTGACTCTTGATATCAACTTTTTCATAACTGATATCATAACAATTGATATTTCCAGACAGTCTTCAAGAAGATGGAAGAATACTTGCTGAAGCGCTGAAAATTAGTCTACTATAACATATATAGACATGCATAGACCTTATACAAGCAGGTTTATAAGGAATTGGGTATAAGGATATACAGACCCGGCCCCAGACTTTAAGAATCCCTGTTTAATATTTGTTCCAGAATTACTAATTTTATCGTCAAGTTTTGCATGCAAGTTTTTCTCCCCTACTTTCTTTAGGGTTCAGCATCAGGGACAGCAGTAAAGATAGATTTGTTTATGAACAAAACCTAATGATAATTCAGCAGTAAGAAACTCTTATTCTAACCTGACCAGTAGAACAAAATACAGTAAACGTGCTTTAGATCGCCTCTTCTCTGTACCACATTTTTCTGTTGAGCTTTACACCACCAGTTTTTCTGGGTTCTTTTTCCCCAGACAGCTTGCCCATTTTATTGTGCTCATTTAGAGGAAAGAAAAACTGTTTGTCTCCTTGAAAGGCAAGAGAACAGTGAATGGAAAACTACTTTTATAGCTAAAATACCATTATAATATATGGCAACTAAAATTCTAAAATTGAAAGAGAAGATACAAAAGAAAATCTTAAATCATTTTTTAAAGCCACTGACAATTTGAAATATTCCCCATGAAGATTTCTATTTTTTTTGCCTTCCTTCCTTGAGCTTAGTAAAATGTGATTTTTTAAATGATTGTTGAAATAACTTGTTTAATTTCAATAATTCAAATAAGATCCATTCCTCATATAACTCCACCTTTTTTATTTTAATGACTGGGTCATTAATCTTACATTTTCCATTTTTATTGTGCCTCATCCACCCCCCCCCCAACCACCTGAAATTACGACTATGAAACGGCACGCATTCAGCAGCAGCATGTTCTGGCTGCATTTTTACATGCCTTTTACCCCTTTATTCTCATGTTTTCAATTTTCGGTATAGCCAGGTGCCAACAACATTGTGGCTGTGTGGTGTCCGTAAGTGACTTCCAGGCTACAGCTCTGGATGGCAGCTTAGTGACAGAAGGTTTTTCAAACACTTTATTTCTTTTTTATTTTAAATTAACTATCACTGCTTTGAACTGTTTGTTATACTTTATAACACCTTCACCCCAAAATCAGTCACGACACTGGGTAATGGTTAACATGTTATGTTGTTAGCTGATTTTAACAAATTATTTTGTGGAATTATGACTTAATTCATAATGTAATTAAACTTTAGTACCCAACAATACACAACTGAAGCCATATATTTATTTTAGATTGTGTAACCATGAGAAGACTGTGTTGATTAAATCATTATCATTCACTGAGTAAATAAAATTAATTTATTGTTAACTTTGCCCACACAAATTTGATATAAAACTAAGGGAAGAAGTAATTCGAGACCACAGCTCATTGAATGATTACATATGCCAATGGATAGAGCAGCATTCTGGCTGTCCTCCTCCTGCCAATGTGAAACAGCAAGGAAGATTAGGAGCCCAGAAATTTCTTAGGATTCAAATTCTACTTGTAGTCCACAGGCTTTTTGATTGATCTTCAATTACAGAATGTGAAATGGTCCATCAAAATAGAGTTAGGATTAGGATGCATCTCTGGTAATACTGCCCTGAACACCTGTCTTGGGTACACGCACTCTGTGTGTTGCCAGTAGTGCTGCAGAATTCACTTTGTGTCTACAACTTCCAAGATAAAGCACAGGACAAAAGGTAGTGTCTGCTTATATTTTGTTAAGAAAAAGTCAACATGAGCCAGAAACTATTACATCATCTTTCAGATCTGAGTCAGGATATAAAATCAAAACAACATTATTGAAATCACTGTTCCTCTATTTACAAAAAACAGTAGCAGAGTGTTTCCTCAAGAACGAGCAGCGTAGCTCTACTTTGAGCATGGAACTGCATTGGTGATCATTAGTGCTAGTGTTACAGTGTTATTGCCATTTGCGGATGGAGTCTAGGGCAAGTCTGACTGCAGGCACCTGCGTGTCAGACTTCCTGCCCTTGATAAAGATCAGCTCCATTTGGGAACCCGTTTCACTGCACTAGTGGAGGCTGAATCCAGGCTGTTAAAACCAGAGCGTGAGCACTGCAAAGCAACAGTGCTGAGCGGCTAACCTGGACTAACCATCCCCAAAGAAGCCGGGAACAGTATTGCATTAGTGCAGCTACGTGGCTCCTGCATCAGAGCAGGTTTGCCTTTGGCCGAGCCATTGTGCAGCAGGGAAGCAAGGGGGCTGAGGGCCTCTGCACTTCGAAGCAAAGGCTGTTCTGTTGGAAGCAGTTTGCTAAAACCTCCAGAGTATTATTTAGCTATTAGATGGGGAAAGAAATAATACCTCCTCTAAAATACTCAGACTGCAAGAGGTATTTGTGTTGAGATAGGGTGGGAGATGGACAGAAGTCATTCCAACCCCGCACAATCCTGCTCAGTGCTCATAAGCTTGTATACTTTGTGTCACGTATGCAGAGATGCACGGAGCCCCTCAAATGGGGCATGAGGATGTCTTCCTGTTTGGTGAATATTGCACCTGCCCTCACAGATCTGTAGGACATGTCCCAGCATTAAATTCTTAACAATTCTTCATTATCATGTTCTTTAGTTAACCAATTACATTTCTATTTATCCACCATCTTCCTCGAGTGTTTCTTGCTATAATACTTTCTGAAATAATTTATTCAGGCTTTCTTGATCCTTCTTGCTAAAGTTTTAAATTTGATAGCATTGCTGTATTGACTAGAATGTTACAGAGCAGTTAGCTTTTATTGTTTTTGTAATGTAAAGTATGTGATTTTATCGTTCATTTTTATGTCTCAGATTTCATCTTTTGTTAGAATTTTGAACTATATCATCTTCAGGGTAAGATTTATACATAGTGCTAAGTGCACATTTTAAAATGCTGATTAATGAACCTGTAATTCATCCTTCATCTTAAAAGTTAGATCTTGGTTTTTAATACAACCATGAATGAAGGGTAGTAAGTAAGCATCATCTCTGCTGCAGTATTTTTTTCTCAAGAGACCCTCATAAGAATTGCAATATCCATCCCACTCCTTCCTTTTGCTTAAGGAAGGAAAAAGCAATAATTGTTTAGAGTGTCATGTCAAGACTTTGCTCCTTCTCTCTTTCATTGCTTTTGGGTCTGGGTATGGCAGGCAGAAGTGGAAAGGTCCCGCTCCTTTGTGGATGTATACAGTCGAAATCACAATGTTGTAATCATAATTTCACTGTGCAGTAATCTTGTGCTATTACATGTGATTCAAGCTGAGATATTAGTATATGTGGTCCCTGATCAAATAAACTAATCTTTAAACACACTTTACACCCTTTCTTCCTCTAGGATTATTTTCTTCTTGATTTTGTTACACGAGGAGTTTAGGCAATTATTTTTGGTAAATAAACTTTATATTACTTATGTAGTAAGTTTAGATTTCTCATAAGTGCAGCTTTAAAAAATATTTGTTGCTATTAGAGTAAATACAAAATCCCATAATTATTTAAAACTGTAATTTATGTAACTAATAAACATGTCCAAACATAACTTCTTCTTCCCAGGTGTTTTATCAGGGAAGACATAATTGCTTAAAATGCAAAAACTTCCTATAAGCGTTTAAGCCCAAAAAAGGATCTATCAAATGATATGTTTTTAAATACCAATTTTTGTGGACAACTCACTCACGCATTGTGTCTTTTCAGCAGCAGCTTTGCACGTTAGTTCAATTCACTGAGTGGTACACTAAGAATATTGCCTTCAGTTTATATTTAATTTATTGTTAATAAGACCTAACCGCAGTTAAGATGGGTTGTGGATGAGCCAGGTGATGCATTCTGGTTCCCCTTGCATCATCATCTTTACTTTTTTCAAAAGTGCAATGCAGTCAAGGCAGTAGTGTTATGGGCAACTTTTAAATTATTGTCTAGTCAGGCTAATATGCAAACATGAAATACTTAGACGTTGCTGGCAATTGGGGAAGTTTGACCCATACAACCAGTTTTTATTTTTGCTTCTGGTGTGCAATTGCAATCAGTGCTCTGAGGTTTCAAATTGTCATTTATGTTCCTACAGTGGAAGCAAGGTTACTGATAAAAGTATCCTTTATTCCTTTCTGAGTATCATTTGGGACAGAGAAAAGATTGGTACAGATGCTAAAGAGCTGGTTATATTTTTCAAAGAATGCAGTTTTTAATTAATGCAATTCGTAAGTTAACCTACAGATAAACTAATTCCTTGAAATTTCATTGTGAAGTGGAAAAAAAAAAAGCTATAATTTTGAGGAAAGTGCTCTGTATCTTTCATACCAAACTGAGAGAGCAACTCCCTATCTTAAGCAAAATGAAAATTAACTTCTTGTCTTTACAAAATTAATTTACTTTGTGTGCGTGTGTGCGCGCATGTGCATGCCCACATTTGTTAAATAGATTGTCAGTGACAAACTTGATATAAATGGGGAATTGAGATTATTCTGATAGTAAGGGTCTCAAGATAAGTGGTTGGACTTTTGATAGACAAAAGTAGTAGACGTTGACAGTGGAACCTATAAAATTGTTGTGAGTCTTTTTAATTTGCTAATTTTCCCTTTTAAAATTTTTAGTGTATTTCAGGAGTAGAGAAGTGATATTATAAACTTTAGAAAGAATCCAGATAATTTCAGATCTCAGTCCACAGCAAGAGAGAGAGGAAATGAGGTACAGAGAAATTGAAGTCCAGTTCTCTGTGTTACATGCTTGGCTACCTTTTAATTGTCCAACTTCCCATTGAAATTGTATTGGACCCTCAGTTCAGACATGCATGTGTGGATAATGCCTATTTTAGGCTTAGATAGGGACCCTGTAGAAGGCCCAGCAACCAAAGTCCCAGTCTCCCAAAGGGCTAGTCTTCCTCTAATATAAGAATTTGTTTTTAATTAAAAATGCATCTATTCTACTATGAAGAAGACATAAATTAATACTGATATGCACTGCCTTTATTAATGTAGCAAAAGGAAATGGAAGTGCTGGATAGGGCTCCATCTCAAAAATGTAGCAGCTTACATGTGTTAGGAGTACAGTGGGGAAATGCATAGGAATGTGCTCTTGTATTTCAGAGAGAAGAAACAGAGTGTTTCTCTTACTGCTGGCACATCTGCTGCTGATAGCTGTATTCCCTAAGAAATTCCTGTAGTGCCGGTAGCGAAGCTGGTCAGCAGCAAAGCCAAATCCAAAATTACATTTTGCCTAACTGTGCCATTTCATACCTAGATTTACTAGTCAAGGATATTAATCTCAAATGGTATTTTTTGCAGTAATGGTTGTTAGTAGAAAGTGCAGCCTTCATTTGAACGAGATATATGTGCTGGCTGATATGACTTCTGGTAATATCTCTGAATTTATGGGTGATGTAAAGCTATACAGGTGTAGTTCACAGGAGCCACCTCTGTTTCCTCGTGCTGTGTAGACCACTGTGACACCGTGCCCATCACCTTAAGCAGGGGACCAAATGAAACGTTGCGTAACCTCTGCCTCTTCAACCTTTGTACCGTAGAACAGCAAACTGCACAAACGGGAGGGCTTGGGTGGGGTTTCCCTCATTCTCTGAAATTACTCAGAAGTAGATTGGGCAAGTGTAAAATCTGACAGCCCCCTAAAACTGGGTCATTTGTTGTCAGGAGTTGAGTGGGAGGAAGGACACAGTATTACAGCAGATTTTTATCAGCAAGACTCATTAGCTGCAGGTGGCTTCAGCTTGAACAGCACTGATTTTAGCTGTCTTACACTGGGAGACGTTTGGCCTTCATCTAGTCCAGGAAAATGAAGAAACTGGTTAGTCCTCAGTCCCCACACATACTTTGTCTGCTGGACCAGACATGAATTCAGCAGAGCTGACATATGGCCTCTTCTCCCTTAATTTTAATAGTTGCCTTTGAAAGAAATTGCCAAATTATTAAATGTTTAATATCTCGGCACTTAAAACGTATAATTTTAAAACAGTCATGCATAATATTCTTTTATGTGCATGTGTAGTAAAGTGCACCTATATTTTCCTTTGTGTTCGATCATTAACGGATATATTATAATGTCAATATATACTATGGATGATATTTTAAACAAACCTACTGACTTGGCTGTAAACTTGAGAAAAAACACTGGTTTCACCTTAAGGTTTTAATTTCCTTACGTTTAGTATAAAATCAATACTTTAAGAGTGGCTAAAATAACAACCAGACAATATTTACTGCTTCTATGCTGAACATTTCAGATCAGAAAACGTAGGAGGAGTATTCAAGTTATAACTTAAACATTTATAACCATCATTCTAGTTCATCTGAGAAAGCTTACTTTATCAGGTCTGCAAGTACAATCTATTCAATTAAAGCATTTCTCAGATAAGTACTCTGAGCGGTAAGACGTATTTTCCTAATGTTAGACATAGATACCTAGAACTAGCATAGTCCTTCACCATTACAAGGCAGGAATAGTTCCTCTGATATCAATAATTAAGATCACTTTAAAATTGCTGGAAAAGAATGGAAGAATTGCGTCCACGACATTGTCTTTGAAACTAAAATTAAAAGCATGAGTGTGATTATTTGAGTGTCTGTTCACAGATGTATGAGCTAGATAAAGGGCATTTTGCCATAACATGTCAGATTATTTTGACTTCAGTTTTTCATGAGACATGTTAAGGTAGTGGGTAATGGTGAAAGAATCTGACCTTTGCATGTGATTTCTTTTCTTTTCTATAATGATAGTGAGCATCTGAAGTACATCTTATATCAGTTAGAAAGCATTATTTTCTTGTTATGCCATTTGTCACAGTGAACCAATTGGACTTGGTTTTAAAGCTGTTGTCTCACAATCCATAGTCCTTCTTCTTTGTTCTGTCTTACTTTCCAAAACAGAACGTAACTAAGCGTTCAGGAGTGCTAAGTAAACCACTTCTTCAGTGAAAAGGTAGAACTACCAAAAAAAAAAAAAAACCAAAAACCAACACCCAAACAAACCGTAACTCAAGTTTCAGGCCAGATGGTACAATCATTCTTACACTGACTATGCCTCTACAGTTGTGAACACTCTGTAGATTTCATCTAGCAGTGGCAAATTCTTGCCCTAAATTATGAAATATCAAGTCCAGGGGTAAAAAAGAAGTACAGGATTACAACTCTGCGTTTGTTTCATTTTTGCCCATCCCAGCTTGAGGAGGGCCATTTCAGACTGGTCTTGCTTAGTCCTGTCTTTTTGTTTCATAACTTCAGGTTATTTTGCTACATGTCCTTGAAAGAATTCCTTTGTCTGCGTCATGAATCCTTGCCAAGTCTTTTCTGTCTGCACAGGATGCACATAGGTATTGTATTGTCATTCACCCAAACAGTATGTCCTCTACAGTGACGCTATGTTTTCATTAGTATGGTATGGCAAAAATTATTTTTAAATATGGGCTGGCATTGAATTTTGTAGTTCACTTTTATATGCGTAATGAATCTAAACCCGAACGTGGATAACTTGTCAGGATTTAGTTATGGAAGGAAGCATTACATCCACATTTATAAAAGCCAAATGAAGCCAACTGAGAACACAAACACTGTATAGTGTTCGGTTTGATCCAGTGATGATGTTAAAGAGAGTTTTATAAAGTAATCAAAGATTATTTGGTCAAAAAGAGCAACACTGAAAAGTAGACAATGACATTTGAACCAAAAAGTTTCTCACTCTTGTAATTGCAGGCTTATACCAGAATCACCAGCACCAGCAATTTGTACCTTTATTTGGTGATAAATTAAACAGGTCTTCCTGAGCTCACACAAGCAGAAAGTAAGAAATGATCTCAGACGTTTGTGAGTCACACTGTGTCTGATCAAGTTAAAGGTATAGGAGCTACAGAAAACGGCGGTGTGTTGCTATTTCCCATCTATTATGTACTGACACTGCAGCAAAGACAGACGTCGTAGGTTTGGCATACAAACACAACATTGTTTGATCTAACCAGCAATGCTGAACTGGTCAGAAAACTTTCAGCTGAATGCACGATTACGGAGTTTACCAACAGTTTTAATGTACTTTCCAGGCAGCCGATCTCAGATAGTGTTTTCCATAATCCAAGTCTTCTGAGACTGCTTAAATTGCATTTATCATTTCAATAAAGACTAAGTGGAGATTCATGTTCTGTCTTCTGTATTTTTCTTACATTTGACATACTATGTCGGTGGCTCTTCTCTTTGCCTTAAATCCCACTATATTTCTAGATACATACTTTTTTGCAGCTCTGGGAAGTGATTAAGAAACTTTCTAACTGGAGTTAGACAGCAATTATAAATAACTTCTCATGACTTCCTGCATTCATGCTGTTCCAAAATGGGGGAGCATACTGCTCCAGTATGTGGGAGCTGTGCTCGCACCCATTAGCTATTCAAGGAGAGCGTTTCTCCTCATCAGACAGGACTCCATAGGGATACAGTACTTCCTGTGTTTGGAGAACCCTTAGTAATGGCATTAGAAGCAAGTAACTCGGTTGTGAACTACCTTCAAGAATATATTAGCCCTAAGTGGAACAATGCAATTTGTTTTTTATTTTGAGATATTATTTCTTACCGTGTACACTGTCCAGTAGTTTCATCACTGCTGAACTTAGGTGAGATATTTGTGATTATTATTATCCAAGTTTCCAAAGACTGTCTGAAAGATCAGTTTTGTTAATAATCAGTATTAAATTTGGTTATGCCCTTCAGTGGGACATAAGTATAACATGGTCCATAAACTTCCTTTAGAGCTTTGTGGATATTTTTATGCCTTGTTGATTAATGAGTCGTTGCATATCATGACTTCTTTTCCTGGTATTCATCATTTGTTAGTTTCAGTTCCAACATTTTCTTGCAGTATACATTATTGTATTGAACTCAACAAATCTATGTATGGAGTAATTGTATTTCATAGCATTCTGACTGTTTTAACTTTAAGCATACTGATATTTTAGGCAGTTGTGGTTTTTGAGTGAAGCAGAATGTATCGTGCCTCAGTGATATGCTGGTAATACCTGCTGGAACAGCCGGCCATTCAACTTTATACTATGTGTTTTCCTAATTTTAGTTGGACGTTAGTACTGCAGTTATATATTATTGCAGTTCAGTTTGGCTTCAGTGTCTTTTTAATTAAGTATCTTAATTGATATATTAGCTTTTTTTATGTTCTTTGAGTTGTATTGTTTGTTGTTAACCAAGTAATAAAATAACCAACTTGTTCAGGTGAGAAAGTTACTGTGTGATCAGCTAGGCTAAGACTTCACGCTATAGCAGCAGTTCTGCAGGAGGACTTAAAGTGAAAGAGTTAGTGCTCTATACAATTTCATCATCTGACTTACTCATTAATATTCACTTGTAATCAAGTCATTAGGGTTGTATGTTTTTCCCCACCACAATATCCCCTATTAAACTGAATAAAAATGGGGAAAAAAATCTATAATAGGCTTTATGCAGTGTTTAGCTTTCCCTTTTGAAGTATTTAAGTTCTACTTGCAGTAGAATTATATTTATAGTTGAATTAAGTTTGGGCTGAATTCACACACACACACACACACACTACAATATCCTCTTAATTCCCTGAACAAAACAAGTAGAAGTGTTGCAAATGTCTTCCTTGTATGTATGGAGCAGTTTTGGTAGACAAAGGTTTAGAAGCTGGTTTTGATTCTTAGATTCCCATGAATATACTCTCATGTGCTGCTGAGAATCCTGCCCTGTGAGTAACCATGTAACACAGCTTCCATTTTCACTTCTCCCTGAAACCAGAAAGTCCAAACTATTTCTGCAGGACTGGCACTTGCTTGCCTAAACCAGTTCTAATTGGTTTGGAAAACACAGGAAAATGCAGAATACATGACCAAAACCAAAGCCTGGGTACTTCAGCTGTGTGTGAGAGAATGCGGCCATTTTGATCTAGCCTCAAAATCAATTGTAACTGAGTTAATGCTACTTGAGAAAGATTGGTTCCTGGAATCTATGACCTTAGCTTTACTTCTTACCCATACCTCATTTCCACTTAAGTCAAGGTGTTTTGAGATAAAAATCACAATATATTAATATGAGGAGTCTTAACTATCCTCTTGACTTTCTCTAAGGATCATCTTTCTATCTATATTAAGAAATTCCTATATATAACTTTCTATTTTATATATTTTCTATGAGATGAAAACAGCTTCAGCTTATTTACTGTTCTGTTTTTAATGAGTATTATTAATTCAGTCTGCAAATCATTTGCAGTTTTCATGCTGGGTCTGTACTACTGGTTTCACTATTTCAGCTGGAGATGTGTTTTTTCTGCAGTTGTATTATGGAAACATTCCTTGATGTGTATTTATTTAAAGTGGTGTAAAAATTATTTTTGTATAGGTGGGTTCTTTCCTCTGTCAACCAAGTCAGCTGGAAACTTTTAAGACCATACTGGACAGGTCACTGTCACGATGATTTTATCACCATTAAGGCTATAAAACTGGTCTGGTAGCTGTACATTGGAGTGGTTTTATTCAACTTTTTTGCTTTGTCATTGTTGTAGCTCTTAACAGACTCTTATGAGCCAAGACATACTCTTGCAGCCGTAATAAAAACCTAAGTTACAGGCTGCTGTGCAAAAGCCTATGCTCAGACTTTTTTAAAAAAATACTTATATTTGTTGATTACTCTTTTGAAATGGCTAATTTATTATTTTTGTTAATAGGCTGAGTAATGCAATTTTCCCAAGAAAGATAGGAGCTAGTACCTGTATTTGTTCAATGGTAAACCCTTATGTTCCAAGCAATCGTATTTATCTATATCGTCTACTCATCTAACAATATCTAGGTGGTTGTATCTATGCAAGCCCAGTTTATACCTATTCAGAAAGGTATATAAAATACGTTCTAGTTTGTATTCATTGTTTAAGGAGTGTTTTTATTGCTTTATGCAGCAAAATTGAGCATTATTGGCAACATGTTCAATTAATCCAGTAACATCTATGAAGAACTTCTCAGCCCAGTTTCTAAGCAGTCAGGAAAACCTGGGTTCATGACTTCAGTATTTTCCAGTGGAGGAGAAATACTTTCAGGGTATTATATTCCTGATTTAATACTATACGAAGTATATACAGGTTTGAACAGGGAGATCAGATGGCAAAAGCAAACTGTGGAGGATGATGCGCTCTCTGACTTTGAACAAAAGCCAGAGCAGAATACTGTGTTAAAAATTTCTAGTAAGAGCTATGCACACACACGTTGCTTCTTCTGTTGTATACCTTTGATCTTTATTATGATGCCTGGAATAAGGCAATTTCCTTACAGTAGGGTTAGATACTTCTATAGGAGGCCTACACTTTTAATCCTCTGACAAACACATTAAGTTGATTTACCTTCTAATATTCATCTTTCAGTTAAATGCAGTTGCCTATCCCTTGTGGTTAATTATATGCAAGAAAAGGGTTCTTTGGATGTAATCTTACACATGTCTCTGCATTAGGTTATCACAATTAATCT
This sequence comes from Phalacrocorax aristotelis, assembly GCF_949628215.1. NCBI lineage: Eukaryota > Metazoa > Chordata > Aves > Suliformes > Phalacrocoracidae > Phalacrocorax > Phalacrocorax aristotelis. The sequence continues at coordinate 104,007,881 of NC_134277.1, read as the reverse complement.
CTTAAAAGTCAGACAGTAAACATATTATATGGGTAGTTTTAATACTGAGGACCAATATTTCAAATAACCTTGCTAGGAATGCTGGAACTGGAGTAAATGAAAACAGGTGTGTTCTTCAGAATACTTGCACTGTCATAGGTTACATTTTCTACCCATTTTGGTCCATTCCAGTGACGTGCCACAATTTGTGCCACAAGTAAGTGACACTAGGCCACTTTCCTAGTGTTGTTAATAACATTAAATATTAATCTATCTAGTCTCCAGATGTTAAAATTTGCAGAAACATAAATACATGTTTTCAGTAACAGATTCCTAGGAAAAACTCTGTAAAATGCATAGTCCATACTTCATCAGTCTTTTACTTCTAAATTTAAAAGAAAATCACATGGCATGAAAATCAAGGATAAATATTTTAGTCTTTCAGAATTTTTTCTCTAATGCAATAAGAATTTTGCATTTCCTGTATTAACTTTTTAAGTACAGGGTAAATTAACTTGACTTTAGTAGCTGCAGAAGTCATGTAATAGCGTGTTCCTCCTATGCTAATATTTAGAACCAGTTAAGCATTTTCATTAGATTTTGGTATTGTACATTGATTATTTTTTTTTCATATTTTCTTTTTCCTGGAGAGAATAAAACACTTTTGCGTCTAAAACACTGAAGTCAGTTGAAATAGGCTTACTGATTTTTATCTAGAGTGTAAAGATTGCACTCAGTTTCTGGTTTGCCACCATTAATATACATTTAGGTTATGCAGGATTTTGTCTTAATATGATCAGTCTTTATTTATGTAAAGTAGAATTCTGACACCCTTTTACCAGTATACATTTAGCAAAGGCAGAATTCTGGATCTGGATTATTAAAATGCATAGAGCAACTATCATATTCTGAGCTTCTGCTGAAATATGCTTTTAATTGAAGCAGAATTATAGCTATATATTATCAATGTGAATCTTGTTAAGAGTACAGCATTGGCCGTGCTGCTTCATTGCCGTACTAGTACAACGGGCTTTGTTTTGTGGGTTTGAAGTTACATGCCGTCACATGTCTAGGATAGGTGCTTGGTGCTGGAAGTGATCAAATAAAGGCTTTATTCTGGAAGATGTGCGCTTCCAGTTCAGTGACAAACAGTGTCGAGAAGAAAGGCTAGACCCATATATGCAATGATGTTTGTATTTGTATTTTAGATAGGCAGTTAGTACTCTGAAAGGGGGGAGCTGCGTGCCCATATCTAACTTAATAGTGCCTCAGGATAGCGAATAATTCTGGAGAAGCTGTCTTTTTAAATATGCTTTCTAAAATAAAAAGAAAAAAAAAGTGGAGGAAAACAGTAACTTGAAAAGCTTCAGGTGATTAAAAACACGTAAGAGAAACAGGACTTATTCACTTGTTTCTCCATCTACAGTACAAAAACTAGCCACTGTGACTCCCTGTGTTATATATCATGGTGTTCCTGTTGCAGAATGCCTAGCAGTGTTTCAGACAAAAGCCAAAATGTGACTAAACGGAAGCCATACATGTGCCATTTTTATGTGCCCTATAGGGCTAAGTAGATGTTCAGTTCTTACCCATGAATGCCAGTGTTCATGTACAGTGTGGAACTAAATTATTAACATTGATTTTAGGAGAGTCAATTGAGGCATTAAATATGTGTGCTAATATTTACATGATAGGAACCTTAGTTTCAGTGCTAATGAGTTTTAGTCATCATACCTATATAAAGTGTATTGAAAAGCAAATGGGAAGTGAATATCTGAAAGAAACTATTTAAAAGAAGAACTGTAGAAAAAGTGAAATCATGTTCATGTCAACTGCTTTTCATGAAACCAGAACAGACAGATCTCCAATACCATTGAAAGGCAGTACATTTGGAACAGACAGAAATGTGTGTGGTTTTATACAGCGCAACACTGGACCAGTGTTTCTCACTGTCACGAGCTATTGCTTTTGTGACTCAGATTTAAAAAACCCTTCACCAGGTGTTTCAGGTGGCTTAGGAAAGGATGTTGTACTTCTCCTGAAAATCTTGGTATGCATAAAAACTACAGTTGTTTACAGGAATATTAGTTAGGAAGGAAGGGTATGTCAGGCAAGTGGCATATATCTCAACAGACAGTCATTAGAAGTTAACTGACTTTCTTGACCAAAACTTTTTTAATAGTCTTGAAGAAAGTTTGTTGAAACCCTGTCTGAAATATCTGTTGGCACCTAGATCTTGAATCAGATGGAGAGTACTGATAGGAAATGCTCTAATGCTTCCATCATTCCTGGTCTAGTTGTCATCATCTCTTCTTCTATTCCATAGGTTCAGTTGAAGATTTTCTAGCCAGGCAAGGTTGCATTTAATATATTGTATATTTGCAAAAAAATAACCTTCCACTCTCAAGTAGGTCAGGAATTTCAATTATTAGGGACATATTAGTTCATAAATACCAATAGATGAGCAAACAGAAATAAAAGTCAATTTTATAAGATATTTTTTCAAGCACATAAAAGAAATTTTGGATGCCAAAGTAGAGAATTGCTTCTCTAGAGGGAATAAAATTTCGCAATATAAGTCCAGTTGCTTTAACACAGCATAGATTGCAATAGTGCAAGTAGTCTAAAATTATCATCATCAGTGAGTACACTAATGAAACCTTGTTTTTCTTGTAATTTCAAACTGCAAAAACAAGTCTTTGGGGCATAATGAGATGATAGCATACGGTATCTGTTTTAATAAATGATGTTCAGATTGGAAATACTGTCTGATGTTAACATATTTTGAAATCTGTGTTGTTAAGCTTTTCTTTATTTAGTGAAAGCTATTGCCCGTGGTGGCCACAGACACAGATGGAAAAGGTCCTTGTTGATGATTTAAAAAAAAAAAAAGAAAAAAGGAAAACAAAAGGATTTCTTCTCTTGTACTACTCAGTGACTCAGTGTTGTCTGGCATAGGGTTATTTTGTTGACTGATTGCTACTGGATTTTTATTTATGCTTTTTAATTAACAATTACAGTTTAAATACCTCATAAATCTATGGTCTGTGAGGAGGGGTGGTTGTTCAACTTTATTATGTTATTTTAGTATGCAGAAATATCACAGTATTAGATTTCACTAGACCCCTGTTTTACAGAGGTTCTCTTTACCTTTTAGAAGATCGAAAATGACTGCTTCATTTTGGGTTGGTCTTTGTTCCAGTTTCTGTAATTTGACTACAGAAACTCTTCTTTAAGAATAAGAACTTGCAAGCTTTTTCCTTATTTTTTATGAAGCATATTGCAGCTGAGGACTGTTTAACTAATATGGTTTTATGGGTTATAATGAGGGCACTTCAAATCATATTCACCTTTAATTTCTATACTATTATTGCAACAATGAATAAAGTGCTTAATTACCTTTCCACCATGTCAGGGTCTTTTCTTTTTCCAAATATGCTATAGGAAATAAGCACAAAGGATTTAAATTGATCTCTTTTTATACTCATCTGCTCAGGTAATTGATTCCCCCCCATTGAAACCTATTTCTGTCTGTATACTGAAGATTTCTTTGCAGAGGTCCAGCCCCAGCAGGTTGATTACACACTTGTTACCTGTAATTCAATACAGCAGCGCCCTGTTTACAAAGTCCAGATTTCCTGTGCTGTCAGTTAGGGCAATCAGCACAAAGACCAAGAGCTTTTGGAACTAAATAAACAATGAGAAAAACATTCAGGGCTGCCAGTAACCCTTCACAGGTAATTTAACAGCCTTTGACTACAAGGCATCAGTTGCTGTAGATGTCTGCTGAGTATGAAATCTGACATTCTCCCTTGCCATGTTCTGCCAATAGGTCTGTGTGTAATCTCTCGCTGAGGTTCACCGCCGCTCTGCTGCGCTCAACCAAACCGCCTTTATTATGATGGACGCCCACACCTGCGTTCTGTCACCTACATGCCGTGTACTCTTCCAAAAGGACATAGAAAATTATTTAGAATTTCAGGGTTAATGAAGTTAGAGTCGCTCCCTTGTCCCTTCTGCCATTCCCATTCTGGTCAGCACCCTGGCCAGCACAAGTTTTTTGAACTCTTCTTAGAAATGTTTAAATACAAAGAAAGTAACTGCTTGATCAATTCTGCATAAATCGTACTCTGTTTGTATTGCAAACACGGAACAGAGGGTTCGCTATTTTCTAGATGCCCTTTAAGTATTGGACAGATTATTTTATTGTCTAAAGCTTTACATTTACGTATTTTTAATTTAACTTCTTTTATTTCTTATGCATATGGTGCCTTTCCTGTCGATTTGGGTAATGATTAGAAAAGCTATTTTAAAGACCATCAACATGTATTAAAGCAGACAAAAAACATCCATGAGGATAAGAACATGGAGGCAGGGATTCATCTGGGTCTGTGAAAGAAAAATTGGCATTTTTTACCTCAGCAGTCAAATCTCTTTACAAGCAGATAAAATTGATGTTATCTATACAACTTTAAAAGTGCACCTGTTAAAAAAAAAATCAAGCTAGCAAGTGTAATATATGTAAGTTAGATGTTTATTATTCATATAAACAACCCAAACTATCTAACAAATAAGTACTTTATTGGCTGACTGGAATATACTCAGGTCATGGAGTCCTTCCTGCCCTCTTTTTTTATTATTCCTGATATAAAAGTCTGTAGACATCTTGCAAGCCGTTACGAAGAATCTATTTTTCCATAATTGTACAAATAAAAGAGCTAAAATTATTTTTAAATTATTTTAAGAATTATGTTTTAACCAGAAACTGGTTCCCTGTCCTATTTTTTCACTTTCACTGGTGAATTTCTGAGGCACCTAGTTGTGGTCAGTTTAATAGGAGATAGCTGAAGGTATTGTGCAATAGACACTCCCCATTGCTTGATTCACCTATCTGCCCTGTAATTCTGCCTCAGGGAACATGGTTGTGCAGCTGTTCAGTCTATGCATATCCATGGCTGAAAACCAAGTGTATATATTTAGTGTTAGTTTAGTTGTTCTAATTATTTGCTGTGTCTCATTTGGCAATGAACATAGAGATTTAAATTATATAGACATGATTGGGGCATAGTGTTGGAGAGGAAGGGTTGTTATGTGTAGCATTTTTTTCCTTTTAATTATATTGTTCTCTGCAAAAGTAGAGGCTGGAACACTGGCAGACTAGAGGCAGTTTACCAAAAGCAGAAGGAATTCAAGTGAGAAACGCCAAATTCATTTGGGGACCCCTAAATGTCTGGTGGTGTTTCTGTTCTTCCAGGAGAGCAGGCAGGAGGATAACACCACCACTATTTTCATTGTGCATTAATGGGGTCAGGGACAGTGCCGTGAGGTCAGTGATCTTACTAAGACAAAACTGTTGTACAGATTTAACTATTTTACAATGTGTGGGCATGGAAACAGTCAAGGATTCTAGTACAGAAAGTGTTAATGTGATTGTAACTGAAACAAGCTATTTGGCATAGCCTGGTAACCTGTAGGAAGCAGCCATGTAGTGCGTGGGCTAGCTGGTGGAAACTTATGGAGCGGACAATGACAACTCAGTATTTATGATACGTTTTACACTAGTGAATCCATTATATAGTCTGGATGGGTTGCATTTAACTGTTTCAGCAATGGCAAAGTAATGAACTGCCACAGGAAAGTGCTTTTGAGAGGATGTATGGTCCCCCACCAAGTTGTAGCTCAGTTATACATTGAAGAGTCACTATGGCTCAATTGTAATGTATCCTTACTAGGTTAAGTTCATCTCAGATAAACTGTGGAATACTTTTAACGGAAGATCTCACCTGGGACTTTTATTTATTTATTTATTTTACATGACAAAATAATCCATCCTTGACAAGAACTAAGATATTTTTAAGGCCCAGTCAAAAATGTGACCTGGAAGGGTAGCTACATTCATGTCATGCTCTGAAATTACCCTTACCTAAGTGAGAAATGAGCTCCCTGTGTGCTTAGCTGTTTCACTTGCAATTGCAATCCCTATGCTACCTTCAGTGTTTCTTAGAGCAGCTGAACTAAGCTGAAATGCCCAAATGCACCTGTAGCCAAGAGAATGTTTTTATGTGGTTTGTCACAGATTCTTTAGAGATTTCTCAGAAGCGTACCCACAAAACAATTGCTGCGTGATTGCTTCTTTTTGCAGTGTAAGAAGACTAAACCCTTTTGGACACCCGAGGAAAGTTAGGGAAAAGTATTGGAAGACTAGCGACTTGAATTGCAGTAGCGCACTGCGCAGTGATTGCACTAGCAACTGATAAATTATTCTAAGTTTTAGGTATTCTCTCCTTTCTGGATTAAGTGGTGGGTTTTTCTATGTGTGAATGAGAGCTGGGTTTAGAAATTTAGGCTGAACTGTGTTTTTGAAGTGAGAACCAACCTAGCTTGCTAGTCTATGGTTATTGTTGCTAGTGGGTTTGATGCTACAAGCAGTAACGTCTTCTGCATGCAGGTCAAAATCAAGTGGAGGGCTCATGTTGGGACTTTGCTTCAGTTTGAGTATGATTATGAAGAAATTATGACTAAGAGAATTTGAGTTAGTAGCGGTCTACAATAAACTTTGAGTGTGCTTCTGCTTCAGGACCTCTGCTTCCACTCATGTTCTAAGTTAATGAAATTTTGGCCTAGGAAGGTCTCCTTAGAGTTATGGTTCAGCTCTCTGACTATATCCCACACATTTGAAATATGTAGATTTTTATTAATTCATATTCTACCCTCTAAAGTTTTGTTTTATTGCATTTTATTTGTGCCTTATTCTGCCACAGAACTCTCCCAGTGGGCATTACTTCATAACTTTCAGCAGCAGCTATGTTCAAGTTCCAAAAAAAAAAAAAAAGTTCATTAAATGAAACAAATCTGTTACTACTTGATTTAAAAATAAAAATTAAAAAAATGGATTTGCATCAGGAACTGCAGCTACTTGTGCACTTATCTGTCTTTTGAATTGAATGGAAAGTCCTAGCTACCACGTATCTCTGTAACGTGTGTTCAGGATACTCGGATAAGACAACATTTACATATTGTTGCTTTCAAAACTAGGTCTTTCCACAGCTTTTTGTTAGGTTTGGTTCCAGTTTTCATTGTTGGCTACTTCTCCAGTATATCTCATTTGGCTGATGACGTGCAGTAACCTAACAGTCAAGAGTGGTCAGGAGAGGGAGAGAAAATGCCAGAGAATCCTGAACTTGTGCTGCAGGTTTCCCGTTCCCTAAATAGTGTGAGAGCATCTGAAGGCAAATCCCACATGTTCTGCATCTGTATATAAAGTCAGGACAAAACTATACACCGTTAGATTTTCCTGGGAAAGAAAATGGTTAGTAGTTGTTAGCTGCAGAATGAGCTAGTTTTCTTCTTCTGTTTTAATGAATTGCTTCATACCTCTTCACTTCAGGGCAGATTTAATACTACTGTTGATATTTTGTTATCTCTGGAGTGTAATGTATTTGTGTTACAGTATAATTGTATTTTACACTTCTTTGTTTAACTTTTGATTCTAAAATTCATCTACCCATATCAGAGGGGAAAACAGACTGAAGATATTTTAACTGTGTTCTAATCGTTCCTGACTCTTAATTTTTAAACAACGTACTAAGCATGGTTTTGTGTCTCTCAGCAATATATCAATTGAATGGAATCAGGCCACAGTTCAAAATAGGATTCTTACAAATCAATTTGATATATTTTTCAAATCCAAAAGTGTGTTATGGCTGTCAAAGGAGTTCTTCCTTCCATGTTATTCTCTGTCAGCAGAGGTTTGTTTGTTTGATTTTAACTGAATTTGTGATCATGGATTCCTAAGCAGGTTAACTTAGGTTAGTAGGAAACACCAAAAGGATGTTTCTATGCTATATGAAAAAAAGGCTTCCATAATGCAAACATGCATTAATTGATAAATTCCTGCTCTAAAATGATGTGGTTACTAAGAATAAAGAAATACGAGTAACAGAGTAGGAGTGTTGCACAACTAACATACTATTAATTTTAGTGTCCTTTGCTGGTGTTGTACTAAAAATCAGTATGCCTACCTGAAGTTAAAGATGACACTTTTGACAGTCAGGGATGAAATTCTAAAAGGAATGAAAAGAAGATGGGGAAGAAGGCAGCACTCACACTAGGTAGACTGTTGTGTAAATGAACTCCAGGGGATCAAAAAGCAGTACTTTATAAAATGTATTTGTAGGCTTCCTTTGTCATCCATAGGGTCTTGTCTGTCTTTTGTTATCTTTTCCTCTCTCACACACATGCTCTCTGTTGCACACACACAGTCTCTCTCATTCTTTTTCTTCTTTTTTTTTTTTTTTCTTCTGTCATATTCATTATAAATTCCTTTCTTAATAGTATCCATGCCACTAAGAATTCTAGGGGAAAAAAGAATCATACAAGACCCATAGTATCTCTGGCAGATTTTCTGATGAAGAAACACAGCTCAAATTTTATCAGAACACCACAGCAGAACTGTCACCGCAGCTAGCTTTATTTATGCTCTGGAAACTTTAGGGTGCTTTTTTGGGGAGAGGGAGTTGTTAGCTTGGAGTTTAGTTTTGGTTTTGTTTGGGGGTGGTTTGTTGTTTGTGGTTTTTTTGTAGAAATTGCACAAATGGGGAAATCTCTTTATCAGCTCTTCTGAGTTTGTCATTTGTATTTTCTTGAACATTGGGCTGCTGCTTGCCCAGACCATTCAGCCACAAAGCCAGTGCTCTGCAGGTTGTCTGTTTGACTCTGTTCCAGTATCATGAGTTCTCACATTTAATTGTAAATTTCATGGTAATTAATATCTACCTTAAGCCCCAGCACCAAAATTCAGGTGATTATATGAGAATCTTTTGTTACTTCTTTTTTTTTTATTAAAACATTCAGGCTTCATTATAATGGAAACGTACTTGGTGTGACCCTAAGACATACTAGATTAGGCACAAGCTTCTATAACTTCATGTCCAGATTTCGTAGTAGTTACCAAGTAGCAAGGGATGAGCACATTGCAGGCAACACGTGGCACCAAGCCCAAAGGAATAATCCTTGTTATTTCCATGCAGGGAAGGCTTAGGACCTCTGCTGATGCTCACACTGATATGCTTTTGGGTGGAAGGAGACAGCTGTGTATGCTTTGAACTTGGCACTACGGTGCTTGGAGGCAGTAGCAGAGTCACTGCTAGTAGAAAAGAGGAAGAAGAGATATTAGGCCTGGGGCCAAAGAAGTGTAGCAATGCAAGGGAAGGTTCAGGAGTGGGAGTGTGTGAGCTGCAGAACGTTGCCTGGTTCCTCACGTGAGGTCCTGCTGGGGGAAGAATTTTTCCTGTTGAGTAGGAGGAAGGAGAGAGAAAGTGTGTATTTTTACAGAGCTTGTTTTGTTGACTCTTTCCTTCTGCTATCCTTTATACATAAAATAAATATAGTTTTAATAAGGTGTATATTCCCTCTTTTGGCCTGGAAATAGTGTGTGTGTAACCATGCTGTTGATGGCTGCCTGCCTACATGTTACTTCTCCCTTCCTCAGCCAAAAATAACTTTGCCACCTCCTGTCATTTTCAAATTGATTTTACAGGAATATATCCTTAATGACCATGCTAAAGAAAAAAGCTGTGGTTTGGATGTTACTTGTAGTCATGACAGAAGCCATGCTGAGGAGCGTGTGCAGGATGCAACTGTTTAGTAACGAGGCTGTTGGTTCTGCTTCTTCTGAAGCTGTTCTTTATAGAAAATACAACGGGGTTTGATAACCTGCACGTGGTTTTTTCCTTACTGCATTGGCGGTAGCCTCAACTGTTGGTGTACATGAGCGCTTTTCGGACATAGGAGACAGTTTAATGACTCTATTAATGTCTTTTCTCCGGTATTCTTCTGCACCTCAGACCCATCTACATGCTGAAGGCAAAGAACCTACTTCTCAGCCGACACGGAGTTGGAAATCTATGTTAGTTCTCTGTATCTCCATCACCTCTGCTTCTATGAAAGCACCTGTATTAGATGAAGGCATAACATTAGATTTATTTGAAAATTAATTCCTGAAAAGTGTAGCATTTCTGATCTAACATGGTCTTACTGTTATTTATATGCTAGCATATATTCTGAACTTAATTGTTCTTCCAGTATACATCTTCCAGTTTTATATTCTCTTCTCTAAATCAGGTTGCACAACAAAATTGATACCATATTTAGTGTTTTCTACCTTTAAAAACAAACACAGTCTGTCAATGGTATTATATAAAAATATAGGTACAAAAACAAGTTTTGGCTATGCATACCCTTATATATCACCATAATGCAAATCCAAGCAGTATGTATTGGCTACAGTCAGTAACTGTGCTGATTGTGTCCTTATGAAAATAAATGTTTCTTTAAAAATGTTAAGATCAAATTAACATACCAGATACAAAAATGGTTTTATTCCTGAACTTTTTATCGAAGAAGTTTGTAAAAGAAAAAAATGGCAGAAGTCATGTATGAGTATGAGCTCACTAACAGAAAAATAGGGCTGAGATTGGTTTTCAAGGGTTAAATATCTTCACCTAACTTTTAATATCTTTAACTAACCTTAAATGCCTGAAATTTATTTTAACATGAAAGTTGATTAAATGCTTTTTGTGTGTGTGTGTCTGGTTCTGGAATGTGAGCTTTATAAAAATTCCCTGAAAGCAAAACATTGCAGTTATATTTTTTAATATCATTTTTTTGATGTAGGCTTAGCATCGCTGTCACAGCATCTAAGGCTTCTTTGGAAGAAGCCACACAGTTAACAGTTTTATAAAGGGATTGCATCATAGAGACTTTTGTGATGGATTTGCACATACTACAGCAAAAATTGCAGCAATAAAACAGATCTTACCCAAATGACAAGTTGAAACACATAATTTTATTTATTTATTTGTTTAAATGAATTTAGCACTCATGAAAAGTGCCAGATTGACAGCCACGGAGACTGAATACCTCTATTCCACAGACCAAGTACAGAAAAAAGTAGTGCGGGAATCTCATGTGACCCTGCTAGTGTCTTAAGCTTGATCTGTAGCTACCTTTAGACATGAGTACTCCAATTTACATCCCCATTCACTCCTCAGACTAAAAAGGCCAACAAGAGTGGAAAATGTGGTGACATTGTACTGGCAACTAGTCAGACAGAACTGCTGACTTACATTACAGGGGCAACTCACACTCTTGAGTAACCACTGACCTGGGCAAGATTCAAAACAGTGTGATGTATATGTGAAGGTTTCCACATTCCTTTGCCAAAGTCCCGAAGTGGTATTCCCCTTTGTTCCCTGACTAAACCTAGCCGGTGTTTTACACTCTGTCCATATACAGTTGCATTTCAACTGCTACTTGAGCAACTATTCAGAGGGTCAATCCTTCATTTATTTTTTCTAATTCAAAGAAATCAAAATAATTGCCCCTCAAGACCAGGTTTTAGGACCTCTCATCCTGAGAGGGGTTTCTTGAGCTTTGCCTCTTCCTCCCCATGACTCTTACTCTGAGTCTGCTCGGGAATAAGTTTCTACATGTGGCAGAAGAGATGAAGCAAATTAGATAGGCTTGGGTGCACCGGACTTTGGTTGGGCAGTAGCACGTCTGCTTTCTCTTGAAGATTACCTTGTCCCTCTGCCATAGCAACTATGGAAATCAGGCACAGGCAGCCATTATGTTTCTACTCTGTGATTGGAATTAGCATGCATTTAAATTAGTCAACTTTAATTATTTCTTTGCAAAGCTCAAGTAAAATTACTGTCGTTACCCAAATTCCCCCATATTAAGTTGGTACTACTAAGGATAACAAGAGCACCAGTGTAATATTATTTCATTGCTAAATAGAATTAAGACGTTCTTAAGGATAATAATGCAGAGATGTGCCACTTTGTCACAGGGGTCTGTTCCAAATCAGCATGTAGATCTTAGATGAGAAATAACATATTAAAAATATTTTCTGTAATTTTCAGGTTTTATACTGGGTATATTTTTTAAAGCTGTACTGTTGGACATAGTTCAATTATACTCTCCCCTTCAAATGAAGTATGTTATCTGAGCTACTACTGGTTGTTTAAAATGTAAACTTTAAACTGAAAACAGGAAAACTGTTCTTTTGGGAGATTCTGTACTTGCAGATGGGCAAAAGAACCTAAGTACTGTACTAGCCACAGATTTAATTGGAATGGTCAAAATTTTTACTGGCTGAGAAGAATTCCCTTTAGTGCCTCATGCTTTTCTGTTGCGGTTGAGATAGTAGCTGCTGATGCAACTTGTGCTGTAGAACTGGTGTAACACTGGTATGCAGAAAAATATAAGTGTATTTTTGTTATCAAAAGTAAGCAGTCTTATTATAATACTGGTGGTATATTCCTCTGTTGTGCTGTCCAGATGACACAGCTCTTACAGATACGTTTGATACTTGCCTAATACCATCATTTTTGGGGTCAGATCTTGGCTTAATATTGAGAAGTGATGTATCTTACTTAATACATGTGTATTAGTTACCAAGTGGCTTTTTGCTGGAGTTAAACCTTTCATTGTGTAGCTGTTTTTGTGGGAGAGTTACCTGCCCTTTATGAGTTCTGCTCTGCTGTAACTTTCCTTAGGAGGCTAAGAATATATTATCTGTAAGTGAGTGAAATCAGACAGGTTGGCAATAAATTCAGATCACAGCTTTCCAACAGTAGCAGCCCAACTTCAGAAGCTCTGTAATCTTAAAATTTTTAGCTTCTGAAAGGACTATTGTGAACACTTCGTAAAAAAAAAAGTTAATTCTTCAAAGTAAGTAAAAAAATTTAATAATTTTTGTAAATGATCATGTGGTAATTATTAAACTAATATGTAATTAGCATTTTCTAATGACAATCATAATCTTGACAAATGCTTTCATTCATTTTGTTCTGATCATTAAAGACTTTAAAAGCACTGATTTTTGTTAACTGAGTCCCTTGGCTATTCATCAGTGATGCAATTCAACCTAATACTCCAGTGGCCAGTAATCAGAGAGTTGCCTATTAAATGAAGGAAATTTTATCATTGTCTTTATGAACATCACCTTTATTTCTTCTCTAACACAGCAGGTAGATAGAACTGTAAGAGCATCCAATTGATACATATTCATTCCTTTTCTAAAATGGTGAATTATACCAATTTTTGGATGTTTTACATGATGAAAATTCAACAAATACTTTGCTGAGGTAGTTCAGGTACAGTATTTTTTTGAAAAGCTGAACCAGAAGTATATGTTGGTCTTCTCCATATTTGTCTTTTATTATTACTTCTTAAAGGTTTGATTTTCTTTGGGGGGATGTTGTAGTTTTTACTCTAGTAAAAGGTGTATCGTCTTTTCTTTAGGAGCAACATACTTGCTCTTATGAATTCCTGTGATAGCCATTACCTATGATATATTATCTATGAGCTTGATCCTATGAATTGGGACTTAATTTACATTAAAGAGACTGAACATGGCATAGCTAAATGTTGTTCTGTGTGCAGACAACACATCCTCTAGTCAGTGCTGATGTTCAAATCCCCTTGTTAATCCCACTGCTTGCCCCAAGTCCTTTCCCCTTGCAATTCCCTGTATTTTTGAGCTCGCTATTGGCAGAGGTGCTATTCTTATCCTTAGCTCTCTGCAGCAACTCTGTGGCTGCTCAGGTCTCTGTCCTCACTTTCCTGAAGCACATCCAGAATTCGTGGCCCCTCTGCAGCCAAATTCCTTTTTCGAGCATGTTTGTCCTGCAGAGTCTCAATTGCGGTTTTTTCCCCTGCAGTTGGAATGGGGTTATTTTATATTTACAGAATATGAAAGATAAAACGAGCATGCAAAAGTATAGCAGTGTAATACATAGTCACCAAAATATTTCTCTGTTTGTTTACTTTAGACTTTTGAGTTTATGCAGAGCCAAACTGACTTCAAAAATAAAGGACAGATGATCAGAAATGTGGATAAGGACAGCATGTTCTTCTGCTTTATTTAGCATTGAGCATATTAATGGGTGCTCAATAAATGGTAATGATTTTGGAGACATGATGATTGATGTTTCCTGGATCAAAACGTAGATGTTTTGTTTAAGAACAGCCCAGCTGGCAGAGTGATCCTCTTTTGAAACTGTTTGTGATCAAAATATGTCAGAGCCGTATCTATAAAATACAGTAGTCAAGACTTTTTGTCAGTGGTTTGGTTAATTTATTTTAACAGTAAACTATCAACTGTATCTTTGATTATTCATCCCTCCTGTCACACCATATTCCTATCAGTGAGTTAGTGCTGCTCTTTTCTCTGCTTTGCAGATTTTGTTTCTTTTGTTGTAAACATACTACTCTCACGAAAAGGCTATATATTTTTGGCATGAGAACACAAACAAGGTACTGAAAAGAGACAATTACGTATTTACTTGTGTACAAAATTGTGCCACATGCATGCTTTGGACAGCTAGTATTGAGGGAGAAAAAACTATCATCTGTCTTCTAAGCAAGCCATCTGTGTAACTCAGCTAATGCCATCCTCCCTAGGCAGAGTACACCTCAGTGTGACTGGTATAACCCAAAACCCTAAGATCAAAAAATGAGCGTGTCTCTTACTTTGTCATCTCAGCCAATTGTTCCTCTTAAAGAAGCAATGCTTTTGAGTTAAGAGGGCATGGCTTCCAAATTAATGGCTTCTAAGATTCTTAGTACAGATACTTAGCAAAGCCAGTTAAAGCCATCCTTGATATTTCCATGCTTAAAGAAATAAGTGGGAATTAAAACAGAAAGAAGGCAAATTTAACTTGCTTTTCTCTCCCCCCTTTTCTTGAGCCCACCTCTTTCTCCTCCCTTTCTCTCTCCCCCAGCTCTTTTTTCACCCTTAAGGAAAATAAATCAATTACAGCCTCCTGTCTGACCTTTCAGTTTGTCATGTATATTTTTCTTTAGGGTTTTTAATGCTTTTTGGATAACCTCAAGAGGAAAGTAAAATTTCTTAAGGAAAAACTCACATAGTTGATTACTCTTTAAAAAAATGGGAATTCATTTCAAATGTTGGGAGCATATCTACCAGATAAAAGTAAAAACATTTCATATAATTTTTCATTTGGAAACTTTTTGTTTCTAAACTTGTTTTTTGAAGTAAAGCATTAAAATATGTGTTGTTAGGGAGTCTTAAAAATCTGAGTTTCTCTATGGGACAGGTACTGTAAATTTCCAGAGCAGACATTTCTTACCATATTGATGTATAGCAACAGCAACCCTCGAACTAGGGTTATTGACAAAATAGCTTGCAACAGCTCTGAAAGAGTGGATTGTTTGTGTCTGAATGCATTTAGGCAGCTTTAATTCCCTAATTAATTATACAATATACTATAATGCTACAAAGAAGAAGCCATTAAAGTCACTGTGTCAAAGGGAATTTGTGTATCTAGGAGTAGGTTGTGGCATATAGTCACAGCTGTGAGTCTGGGTTCTATGGGGAGATCATCTGCCCAAAACCAAGTTCTCCTACAACCCTCTGGTTACAGTGGAGGCAACAGAATGTTGGTATTGCCAGCTCCAGATGCTGCTGCATATCTGGTCTTTTTTTCTCTGGGTGGTAATTTCAGAGTTCTGTTACCTGCGTTTAAAGACTGAATTTTCCTATTCCCCCCCAAAATGGAAAAAAAAATAACTATTCTTACTTAAGCATTTAGGTCTAGCAGCTTGGGACATTAAACCCTCAAATACCTGAGCGAACACAGCTTGTGAAAAGATTGCAATGATTGGCAGCACTGTAGGGTTGGAAACTATTTCAAGAAGAATGACTCTTCCTGATTGTGGCAGTCCTTCCCCCTTTCTCTGTCCATTCTGTGTAACAGTGCCTGTGAAGATAGAGCCAGAACTCTGCTTACTCCGTACTTACTCCCATATGCTTCTTTAGCAGCTGGATTGAGGGTCTGATCTTTTAATAGCTACTCATTGAGAGAAAACTTGTTTATCCTGTCGAAATGCTTGTGCACCCCATAAAGAAATTTGGTTCCTAATAGATACTGTAATATTGAATTTTCAGCATGTGTTGCTTTTGATGAGAGATGTGGCAATTTGAAAAAAAATGAGATAATTTCTCACAGAGGTGTTGTGATCTTCGAGGGACAGAGCCTTATGCCAGCAACATACAAAACAAGCATCTGGACCTAGGGCCTGAATATATTTACTGTGAAGAAATTGGGAAAGAATCCCCTTCCTAGTGGCCACAGAGCAGCTTCTTGATCTGTATTTCTGAATCTGTGCTGCTCGTTGTTGCTCTCCTTTGTTCTGCTTCTGCCTCCTTTTTCCCAGACAAGCCTGTTTGCTTTAGCCTGCCTGTTTGGTGCTTTGCAGGGTATCTCTCTAAAAGGGGATTTCATAGCACATAGGTTTATATGCCCTGTAAAAATTCCTTGCAAATATTGCTCCATCATTACTTAGTAGGAGTACAGCACTTCTGCTGGCATAGTGCTCTTGACTGAAGGCGTAAGTGGTATCCAGGCCCCTGGATAGTTTCTTTGTGCTGGAGTAAATTTTACTTAAAATTTTTACTTGAAACAAGGATAATCATGTTTGCGTGTGGCACAGTTACTTTGGCAGCCTCAGCATCTCAGCCATTTTGTGCTCTCTTTCTCTTTTTTTTATTATTATAGCAGTTGTCCAAACATACAATCACATTGTACAGTCTGTCTGGAAATTTTAATTCTGATGAGAGCAGAGGTGGAAGAAAGGAGGTGGCAAATTGAAGGTTTCAGTATTTTAAATTCAGCTTTTGCTTCAGTCTTCTAAGCGTTCCAGAGTCCTCCGCTGTGATCACGTTACTGGGAAGTGTAAGTGGCCTCAGACATACATAACTTGAAACCAGTATTAAGTCAATTTGATACTTGTATGGCATGGATTTCATTTTAAATCACTCCGAAGCTGAGCATGCCATTTTAACACACAGTGTGTTTGCATTAGCTTCGAGACCTTTAACTGCAGTGGCACTAGCAGGTGCCACTTAAATATTGTAAAATATTATTCTCTGACTAGTGCTTCTTTAAACTAGGCTATTTAATATATGCACTGAATATTATACCAAATTCAGCTTTTGAGGAATTTTAAGCTTGTGGCCAGGGACACAGAATGGAAAGCATTGGCTGTTAAATAACATACAAATTAACTCTCCACAAGTTTAACTCAAGAAACAGATTAATAAATCTGTCAGAAATGCCTATCCTCCTGAAAATATATTGTAATCTTAACATGTTACTGTAGCCCAGTGAAGACCTGGTGGTATCAGCATAAATGATTTTATCTAGTATTTTTCTTTTCAAGATAAATCCAAAGGTGTTAAGATCACATTGGTTTTGTGGTCATATTTGATATATGATAATACCATCTATGTCTGCAGAATTTATGATATTAATATGAGGAGAATGGTGGGATTATTATTATGGGTCACACAGTATTTCAGATCCCAATAATAGTACACCTAAAAAAAGAAAAACTGTCAGCTGTAGTGTAGTGTCAGCGCCCATCTTTTCAAGCTGTTGTAGTTCACATTAGAAAGAAGGCCGTTTTAGCTAGGAGCATAACAATCTCATTGTATTAATCATTTTCTGTGTTTAAGCAATATGAGGATGTCTGCTTTCAATGACAGAAATAAAATCCTTGAAGGGAACAGTCTGTGAAATAAACTCTGAAGGGACAGTGAGACTGCCTCTCTTTACTCCCCATGGCCTAATTAAACGGTGGAAAAGCCATCATAAAAGAAATTAAATTTAAAAAGACAGATTAGCAACAGGAAGGGTGTGGCAGCGCCGATGTGCATGTGGTGCTTCATTTGCAAGTAACATGAAGAGCGGTGGTGCTAAGAAGCGAAGTAGGGAGTTGCTGATGGTGTTTTTTTAAAAAGGATTTTTCTCTTTTGGCAATGACAGGATTCTCTAGTCTTGTCTGGTATTGTTCTTTTGCAGTCTTCTGCAGCAATATAACGTCAAGAGAAAGAAAGGCATACATCCCCAGATGTGCCATTCTACTGGTAATATTTCATTAATAGAAGCTATAGGAATAAACAATTTATAATCAAGATTTTAAAGATGCTTATACATGATACATGCCCATACACATTTTCTTGTACAGAAGTATTAGCATCGGACCCAGGCCTTTGCTGGGTGATTTATATTTAAAAAAAAAAAAAAACAGCTGTGTTTTGTACTAAGATCTTTATTGCCAAAAAACCAATTTAGCCATTGATTATCCTCTTGAAAGTAAGAGAGATTCAGCTGCTGTGAACTGTTGAACTCATAAATGGCAAATGATTGACTTTACTTGGGTAATAACACATGGTTATTCCTGCGTATGACTGATACAGTACAGCATGACTGGAAGAGTGCAAACTGTCCAAGAATTATAATTATTTTGAAAGTAGAGGATGACTGTAGAAAAATTGCTAAGACTATTCTGTCTGGTGCAGTGCAATGTTCTCCATCTTCGCGCCCCTGCCATTAGGTGTAATTTGTGTCTGTGTGTGGTTTGTGTTTACACTAACCTACTGATAATGTTGACACTGATAGTGAAACAATACCCATGGAAATCAGTACCCAAGGTGCTTCTCTTTTTGAGTTAGAGTTCCTCCTTACCATTAGGAGTCCTTCCCTTGCAGAGCGAAACAGCTCACTTGTTTGGTGGGGTTTGGCCTCCGTTGTTGTTTTAGTTCAATAGTCATGTGATGTGTTCTTCATGTAAAAGAGTACTTTATATGCAACAGGGTATACATAAATCCAGGTACAAGCAGTGTGCCTTAGTTTACTCTCTAAGCCAAAAGGAATCCAGGGCAATAATATGTTCAAATAGAGATATCTGAGCGTATTATTATAACATATAGAGATATTGAGATATGGTGTGAATTTTGGGATTGCCCTGTGCAGGGACAGGAGTTGCACTCGATCGTCCTTGTGGGTTCCTTCCAACTCAGGACATTCTATGATTCTATGAAATCTTTTAACCAAATAAAGTTCAATGCCCTCTTGGCACTTAGAGGCACCTGTCTGGGAGTGCAGCATGAGGATGAGCCATATATATGTGGGGCACCACATGATTTAGCCATTAATCGTTAAGGAAAGTTTCTGAATGAACTCAACAAAGAAGCACACCAAAAAATTCTTATGCTCCAGAAATACCTCTGGCTTGGTCACTAAGCCCAGGTGCTGAGTCCTCAAGCGTGGAGTCAGCTGTCAGCCCCCCGGCACCTCCTGCCACCTCTCAGTTGCAGGAGCTTTCTCAAGGACCCCCAAACCAACCAGTGGAAATATCCATAGAAGCAGTCTGATGAATGGCTTTTTTTCTCCTCAACTTATGCATTGTTGCTTCAGGAAAAGTGCTAAAACTGCTTCCAAGTAGGTACTGTGCCTACAGATATTCTCCTTCACAGAGTGCAGACCTCAGAGCTGATGGCCATTGAGCCAGTGCTCATTAGAGGGAACGGGCAAGAGGTTTCTGTGTCCCCTCATCCTCCCTCTGCATACTCAGAAAGGAGCTATATTGCTTTATAATCCCCAGTGTGTACGAAGCATGGATAGTGCTTCATCCTACGTTATGCAAATATCAGATCACAAGCAACAGAGAAATTGGGAAAAACTTGGCCCTGACTGTTCTCTGTAGGCCAGACAAATTACCCAAGCTCACAGAGAAAACAGGACACATTGTTTGAGGTATGGTATAGTGAAAAAGTTCCCTTTATGTGCTTTTTGTCATTAGAATTTATGTCTCAAAGACAAGTCTTCCCGGAGACTTGCCTACAACATTTAGCCTTGCACTACCTTGAGTAGCATTTGTCTTTCAGACAAACTCCAGCCAGTCAGGATTGAACACCACCGCACAGAACGGACTTCATGGGTTTAATTCTTAAGGCAGTAAATGTTACGGCAAAAATACTGGGTGGTAGGAATTATTTTCTGTAGTTTTTTTTAAAGAGGAAAAAATGATTAGGTATTTCATCAACGTGTTATAGCCATAATACATTTGCTATGGCTCTGAAAGCTACCACCGCCTTTCACTGTTATTGTATGCTGATTTTTATGTTATTGAATAAATGCTATTGGACAGAATTTTGATGGTGATGTGCAGTTAAATACTAGGATTTGGAGAATGAGTAGAGGCTGCTTGGTGATAATAAATGTAGGAGAAGGCATGGGTGGAAAAGCAGTTGCTTCTTTATGGGTAGTAGTATATAGGCTGTATACTCGTCACATTAGTATCTATCACATGAGTTTTTGTGTTTGAAAACATCATACCTGCGTTTTTATGCATGTGCATTGCTTAGCGTTATGTTTGTGAGTTTCATACATCCTGAAGGATAAGCGTATTTTGTATGTGTTATGCTTTTCTGTCTTTGTTATTGCCAGAAGCTTGAAATCAATACCGCTTTTTCTTTCTGATAATTAAAAGGATGGTTTATCTTTATAGGCATCTTTAATTTTAATAAGCTAATAATTCTGATTTTAGCTACTGTTATCTTAATAGCTAAGCCTTCTTAAACATTTTTGTCATAATTCCTTTGGATAGCGTTGCCATTTTTTACCCTACACGAATCCTTGCTTTATAGTGACGTCTGCTGGAAGTGGTAAACGGAAACCTTCAAGGGCGCATATTTAAGCTTTTCAGTTCAGGGTGGCTTGATCCTTTTACATACATGAAGTACGAACTGTACAGAAGCAACATTGTGTTTCTCCGTTCCCTAAACAGGTGTTGTTTCTGCACTGGACTTGGTAGAATTTGGGCTTTATCTAGTGACAAACACATACTTTTTGCCTTGCAGCATATTCCAGCAATGTAATTCATGACATTTGTTCTATGCTTGTCGTAGAAGTTGATAGTTAGAAGTCATCAAGTTCTGAGAAATAAGTGTTTATGCTTTGTATTAGATCCACAGTGAGGTGTTTGGATTTAGTTATTCAGCACTTCTTGCTGATGATCTTGTCACTGATATTTAAATAATTACAGAGGAGTCAATGAAAGAAACTTATACTTTTAATCTGACATTTAGAATTGGGTTATATTTGCTTTTATATCTTAAAAAAAAAAGTATAACGTTCAAAGTAGACACCAGACATTTTGCATTAGAAGTAGAAAAGGAAAATAATGAGGCAATTTTTAAATGAATTCGAAAGCAATCTGATTTTAGTTCTTGCAATGCAGAGCAAATAAAATAAAAACTATCGTACTTTATTTACTAACCGATGAATTGAATTGTCCGCCTTTTATTACAGATATAAAGCAAAGACTATGAAGAGGCAATCATTTTTGTGGCTATCAGACTTTCAGTAACATATCTCTTGTGGTTTAAATAACAGATAGTTTAAGTGTTTTTCCATTACCTTCGTGTAAATGAAAAATGCATAAAATATTTTAACAAGGCAAAGTAATCCAAGGAGATTGTTATTTTGTGTTACAAATTAGGTTATTTCTGTCATAAAATTAAAGGAAAAAAATCAACGCAAGGACATTTCAGCTTAAAATCATTTACCAGAAGGAACATGTAACAGATTTAATGAGCTAGCAGGTCACCTGAATCCAGCTGTTTCCGACCAGCTTTATGAAACGGAGAATGCTGCTAGCGGTAGGAGGTAAGCATTATTACAAGCTCTCAAGGAGTTACAAAATCGATTTCTGCTTGAATGAATTAATTTAGATTATCAATTTATAACCAGCTACACGAATCCCATCAACTCAACAATTCAGTGAATGATCAGGCTCAGCCCTTGCAAGAGCTTAACAATTAGAGAGCTCTATAGTTATCTCCTGTCCTATGGTGTTGCTAACAAAGTTCCTTAGTTTGACAGAAAGAGAAGGAAAATGTTTGCTTAAGGACATTGCAGGAATGAAACACATCTTAGGTGAGGGAGAAGAGCAGCTACCGTAAAGCAACTGGATTCTTGTGTCTTGCCTCCCTGTGAATTCCTCCAAAGGTGACTGAAATGCAGTGATTCTTTTTACAAGCAAAAGAACATGACTAGTGCAGGGAAGAGACCACAGCATCTCATTTCAATGTACTTGTAAATCATGTTCATCATGTACAAACATATACTTCTAGAGAAAACCATTACGGGTAGGATGCGAAAACCAATGCTTATAGCTATCACATACTCTAAAAGTTTATATGTGTAGTGCTATTAAAAATGTCTTTCCTTTTTGCTGAAATGTAGCAAGCTGGTTCCTCTTCCTCCCTGTTCTAGTGCAGTCATTTAAACCTGCGCAGAGAGAATGTAAATTGTCGCTCCTCGGAATGTTACTGTTTTACATTTACTTTGCACAAGTGTTAAATGGCTACTCAGGATGCAAATCGTTGGTGATTCAGGCTCCTCGTGTTTTAATCTTTGACTTATCTCCTTCTTCTAATATTGCAAAATGGTTATGAGTAAAAGGACATTTGCTGTGCATCACTTACTGCTGTCTCTCTAAGTATAAAATACTGTGGTTAGCCTTCCTTGCCTGTTCAGTCATTTTTGGCACCATCTTCACTGTCTCAGAAGACAAGAGTGGTAGAGTAAGTACAGCACTTTAACAGCAGCATATGATTTACCACAGGGACATTAAACTTAAATAAGTAATAGTGTTTATAAATATCTTTTAACAGGACCTGGGATTCTGGGTTTAGTAATCGGCATCAGTGGTGAAGTATAAAAAGGTGATCAGCTGTTAGGTCATAAAGCCTTATTGTTCCCTGAAAATAATCTCGAATTATTACATTTTAGGGCAGAGGAAAATCAATAGGATTATATTTTCCTCTTTCTAAAAGGCACATTTGCAGTGCAGTGTTCAAAGAGTAATAGGCATGATAGGTTCCGTTAGGGACAAAATGAGTTGTTCCTACGTCATGTGGAAAGTATACCACTAAAGACCTCAGATTCGTGACAGTTTTAAACCACTAACAAAAATTGCTAAATGGCTCTGTTGCCCTTATGCCTTAAGAAAGTGGGGTTTTTTAAAGTACTGGAAATGCATCTTCTGGACAAACTTGGATGTGTTCACAAGGGCTACCGGTCTTTTTATTTTTTCCCTTGGCCTGACTGTAAACAATCCTCTCTAAATTCTCTCCAGGCAGACAAAAGTTGAAGGCAATGCAAACCTATTCTAGTGGAACAGTTAAAAATTATAATAAAACCTTTTTTGTAGTCTTCTGTAATGTTAGCTCTGATTTGACAATCAGATTATTGTCTCGTTCCTCATTATTTGTTATTATTTTAGCGACGTTCTGTGCTAGTACTTATAGAAGTTGGTGTTTGTGAGATGGCAGAACTTAAAAGTCTCTGATTTCCTGGGGCAGGCATTGTACAGACCTAGGAAACACTGATCTACCCTATAGACTTCGTCACCTACCTATTTCTTTTGAATGTCTCTCCAATTTTATTTTCCTGAAAAGTTTTCCAGGTCACACATAGCTCCTCAAGATCTATAAATTGACCCTGCAGTGGGTTAACTGGGGGCATGGGAGATGTCAGCCCATCAAACAGTAAAGGAACTTACCTGGGCACGTTCTTCTTTCCATCTGTACCAACCATGGTGGGTAATATAGCTGTTGGGAAATAAGATTTAAAGCATACATGGCACTGATGACAGCACACCTGTAAGGCATTTTTTACATCAATGCTTTGTGCCTTATGCACTTTCCCAACCACCTGCTCAAAAAACAAATTCAGTGGGTGGGACAATGCTGCCATTGAATGGACATTTGGGATATTTGCTGCTGAAGACACTGGGCCTTTACAAAAGTAACTTTTGATGTCAGCACTTTTTGCTGTCCTACATGCAATACTGGAAGCAACATATCCCTGGCAGCACTGTACCTCTGTCTTCTCCACAGTGTGATTTTGCCACAGATGTCTATGCTTCTGCCACCACACTCTTTCCAATACTCAAGCCAGCTTCTTCAAAGCTAATTGTGGTGTCAGCGTGATCTCCTCTACTATGATGGTTGAGTCTAAGGAAATAGCTAAATAAATCTCCCACTATGAGCTTTCACTGAAGAAATTCTTCCTCTCGGATATGGATAGTTTATCCCTAGCGCATGGAAGGGCAGCTAAAAATTATCAGGAATCAGAGGCTCAGTGACTTCCCAAACGGCAATCTTTCGCATCCAACAGCTATTGGGCTGAGATGAATCTGTAAGTTCGCCTTTGAGGGGAGAACTTCCTGCCATGTGCCATGTGAATCCCATTCATGGGAGGATTCATGCGTATAGTCAGTTCGCAGATGAATTGCAAAGCAAATCTGCCCCAAGTTGAGATCTGTTGGTTATCGCCGATGAATGGCTCCCAGCTGGTGAGGAGAAGTGCGTTACAGGCGAGGCACAGCCTGTATCCCAAGCACACAAATTCGGTGAGACACGTGCCAGCTCTGCAGGACCGTCATGGCTGTTTCTGTGTTGTGATCCTGGAAAGGGCAGCGCTGTGTGGAGGTATCTGAGCAGCTGCAGGCGGAGGTGACTGGGGGCAGCCAGGTGTTAGCTCCACAGTGGGGACAAGGACTCAGCCCTGTAAGACCGGCTGCAGCTGGTGACAGCAGGGGTAGAAAAAGGGCAAAAAAGCATGGCAAAAAAGGGCCGAGAGCAGAAAGGTTGAAAAGGTTAATGCAAAATATTCATAAGTCAAGTTCAGCCACAGAAGTATGGGGAACTACTGTCCCAAACAGGATATACTGTGATTGCATAGTGTTTGCGAAACAGCCAGCAGGAAAACCAATAGAGCTGAAAGATGTGGCTGAATAAGGCCTGAGGATGCGGCCTTCAGAAAGCTAACTGCTTTCTGCACAAGGTGCTTGGACCCTGGCAAAAATGCTGGTATTTGCTTTAAGACTTCCTGCAGGGTATTTTGCAAATAGCACAGGTTGTGTTAAATAAACACTGTTTCGTGAGTTTCTCTTCCTTATTAGCAAAGTTCATGAGATTGTAAACTATCTTTCTGGTCAAAAAGGGTAATAATAGCCTTGTTGTGAGTGGGGTTTCCTTAGCATAGTTTGAGAAAGGTGCAAACATATTCATCAGAAGTGATTATTTGTTTAATTATGCTGGAGAATGCTGGGAAGCTTTTGGATTTTCTAATTTAGAAAAAGGCCAATGCAATTTTTTTCATTGTTTTCATAACTCTAGCTATAATCAACTGTAATTTTTCAAACATATGTTTCCATTTTATTTTATGTTGGCAAAGCCTTTGAATGCAGTCCCTAGTGCTTACCTTAACTACACCTCATAGAGGTTGTAAATACACCTCTCCTCAGCTGCATTGCAGCTAGAGACAGCGTCTGGCAGCAGGCTAGGATGGGCAAATGACCTCAAAATCCTGAGGGCCTATAGCAGCGGTGTTCCACATTATTGATAGTAGCAGAGATATTGACAGTCTGTGCTTGGAAGGAAAATAGGAGTTTGATATGACATATTGTGTGTCTCAGCAAGACTCATAAATAATTTTGACAAGTTTTTGTATGCATGGGAAAGTCCTTGATTCAGCCTCCCATAAAAATAAACTTCTATTATGGAATGTATTTGTCAAGTGGCTGTGTGATGGATGGAGCTGCGTTTACCCCTTGGCAGTTCGATGAGTTTTAGATGCACAGCTTACCAGAGAGGATTTACGGGCAGTACAGAAATAATTATTCAGTATGAAATACATAATTCCTGTACCTGAATTTTCATTTTTTATTATATTTTGTTTCTGTTGCATTTCTGGTCTTTAAGACAAAAGGCCTTGCCATTTTACTTGGAGATGCTGTATGTCTGTAGTTTCTGTTCAGAGAAACTAATTCAAGTCCTCTCCCAAACTTGGCTTGTATTTTGTTAACTGAATGGGAGCTTTTAATAAATCGGGCAAAACCAGAAAAGTTTACATTTTAACCAAAATATTTTTTAACAATAAAAACGCTTGAAAGGATTTCTTAGGCTTCTACAGGGAAAAAGAATGAATCAGATGAAATTTAGTTTGGTTTTTATGCTAGTTATTGCTAGTATTGCCCTCTTTCTCTTTTTGGTTGTGTTTTTTTTTCAAACGGGCAGTAAGCTCCCATGAAGAGGTCACAGCTTTCTGATGTGGAACCCAGATCACTTGGCACGTTTGATTTGTTCTTCCTTAAGGTTCCTCCTGCAAGGCTACCCTTCAACTGTTTTTCTTCTTTGCTTTTTTACAGTAGTCTTTCTTTTCTATCAGGGCTGCCTTCGTATCTCCTCTTACCTCTGTCATTTCTGCCTGTTCATTTCTTATTCCTTTTACCTGTTCTGTTTTTACTCATTTAACTTTTTCTTTAAACTTGCTCTCTCATTCCTTTACCTATTCCTGTCCTCCTGACTGAAAGCTCTCCCTGCTGCTTATAGTTCCTCCAGCCGTTCTCCCTTACCTTCGTCCTACATGTCCACTTCGTGCTTTTTTCCCCTCTTTGCTCTGACCGACTTCTCATATTCTGGTTTACTTTTACACTGTTAATTTATGACTTTCTTTACTTTTTAGCCTCTGCACTCTCCTATAATTTACCATTCCTAACAGTCATATTTCCTTACCCTGTTTGCAGCTTCTGACCATGGCCTTCTGATACATACCAATTGTTCAGTGTTTCTAATTGTTAAGCTGCCTGACTTCCACACATAATACGGAACTTTCCGAAGTTGTGAACATGGCACTTTTGTAGTCATTACAAGAGGACTATCCAATTTTGGACAGTTCCCATATCTGTGGTTGAGAAATCCCACTGTCTTCTCCCCAGGAAGAACACTATAGTCCTGAATGTGTTAACAAAGCTTTCTGTTATAAAAGACTCAAAAGAGTAATAAATTTGAAAATAACTTTCAGCATATAGTATGGCACATCATGAATCAGATTAAGAGATCCCACTCATCATAGGTGGAAATTATTGTGAGCACAGGAAGATTAAAGAAATAGCAAACTACTTTTAAAAGTAAAATACTTATTTTAAGACTTCATACTATTTACCATAGCCCATAGATATGGTAAATTAGAATTCCTGTTCTTCATTAAAACACATTCGGAGATTTGTGTAGAGCAATTTGCATGTAAAAATGTGCCTGCTCAAACAGTCTGTGAAAATAAGACAGGATGTTAATCCTTACAACTAGTACCTGGATTCTAAAAATTGGTCACAATTTGAGTTGTGCTAACCTCATCTGTATTGGCACCTGGCTCGGCTGCTCACACACAGCTCACATGCTTGGATTGGGGCTGGCCTCTGCTCTGCCACTGCCTCTCCAGGAGGACACGGTCTCCAGTGCTGCCTCTGGTCTGTCTGCCCCAGGTGGACCTCTCAAGTAGCCTTCAGCACCTCAGATGCCACTAGACACTTGGATGTGGGCAGCTGAGCTGATTCATGACTGTTTTTCCACATGCAAAAAAATGTTGCATATTTCTTCATATATATTAGATTTCAGCTTAAGTTAGGAGCAGGGAAACAGCAGTAATCTCATTTGGGCTATGTTAGTAAAGCTTTGGAGAAGACCTAAATAGCAGGTGCCTGCAATCAGTTCAATCCTCTGTCTGTCTGCCAGTCTCTAATACATGCAATACCATATGGGGAATCCTGTGATTTTGAATCATTGTCTCCTACTACAAATTGTCCACAAAAAGCGTATGTTTATTATCTTTTTTTTTTAATCTTGTTTGTTCATGGACAGTTCCTGTCCAGCGAAACTCTGTTGCTATTATTGCTTATCTAGATAACACACGTAAATAGCAAGGACTTGTCTGCTACAGCTAATTATGCCACTGCAAAAATCCACCAGAAGTGAAAGTCAGGCAATTGTGAATTGTATTAGCACTCATGCAACTGCTTTTAAGCTGTGTTGTCTTGCATAGCTCAGGGCATCCATGCTGTAAAACTGGGAGTTAGAACAGTAAGCATTCTCCATACTCTTGCCATCCCTACTGGGGAGAACATCTACTGAAGGGAAGGCAAATTTATAATCAGTGAGACTGGGCCCATCATTGGTAGAATCTCCTCCTTTAAAATGAAATCCCATAAGGCTATTTTAAATAGTTGCCAAGTTTATTGAGCTATCACTGTTTGCTCCATGACAGTTGAAGGTCTGTCTGTATTTGCATTTTAAACCTACTTAATAGGAAAAGATTTACAGAGTCGTAGAATCATTTAGGTTGGAAAAGACCTTTAAGATCATCAAGTTCAACCATTAACCTAGCACTGCCAAGTCCACAACTAAACCATGTCCCTAAGCACCACATCTATACATCTTTGAAATACCTGCAGGGATGGTGACTTAACTGCTGCCCTGGGCAGCCTGGTCCAATGCTTGACAACCCTTTTCAGTGAAGAAATTTTTCTCAATATCCAACCTGAACTTCCCCTGGTGCAGCTTGAGGCCATTTCCTCTTGCCCTATCACTAGTTACTTGGGAGAAGAGACCAACACCCACCTCGCTACAACCTCCTTCCAGGTAGTTGTAGAGCGCGATAAGGTCTCCCCTCAGCCTCCTCTTCTCCAGGCTAAACAGCCCCAGCTCCCTCAGCCGCTCCTCATAACACCTGCTCTCCAGACCCTTCACCAGCTTCATTACCCTTCTCTGGACCCACTCTAGTAACTCGGTGTCCTTCTTGTAGTGAGGGGCCCCAAACTGCACACAGTATTCAAGGTCAACACTTCTTCCCAACTTGGTGTCATCTGCAAACTTACTGAGGGTGCACTCAATCCCCTCATCCAGATCATTGATAAAGACATTAAACAACACTGAGCCCTGGAGAGCACCACTTGTGACCGGCCACCAACTGGATTTATGACCTAGCTATTAAAAACGTTCTTGGCCTAAATCTTTCCTAAGAATTTCTCATCCAGAGCAAAAAAAAAAACATTTTTATACTGCTTTCAAATTATTTTTTTCTGCAGACCGTTTCTCTGGAATTTTGATACTAAAACAGGAAAAGTAATATTTTATAGTTTAACCTGCTTTTCTTTCCCTGCATGTCTTGGGGGATAAAACAATTAAATTTAAGTGATGAAGTAAATGTGCACTTAGGGGTTGTTTTTTGTTTTATTTTGGGGGCTTTTGGGGACTGGGGAGGGAGAACTGTTGCTGCCTTTTAAAGTATGTATTTATGTATGTCTTAAAACCTTCCTCTCTTCATCTTCCCATTTCTACTCCCATCCTCCTTCCCCAAACCTGCCACTTCATTTGCAAAATTTTTTTAACAACATTTTTATTATGCATTTTCATAGAGCTCTGCATTAACAGTGTCGTATTAACATGATGCTTTCTAATAAGTATCAAGCAATTTCTCAGTGCACGGTGCTGTGTCAGAGATTTCTATTACTAATATCTTCAGGCAACTTCATTTCAATCCATGTTGTGCTTCAAGGATCTGTCAAAGTGCACTTCAGTGCACCTGAAAATATCCTCAAAATTGAACAACATGGATTGAAATTGAGGGGCCTGGAAGCAAACTACAGGGGACAATAACAGCTTAGTAAAAATCTTATTTTTCTCCAGTCTTGCTTTCTTTTTTTATACCACCATTAAACATAACAAGTTGAACAACAATTAAATACTGTCGCTTCCTATAGCATTGTGATAGTGTTACTGGAAAAAATAGCATCAGTGAATCTGAGAGCTACGATTGTTTGTTGTTTCTGAACTTACATGGTTCTACGCATCTGGTACCCAGATTTCAAAGGGTGAAACTGGAAGTGCTCTTGCTGATTTTTAAATCGCCTGTCTGCGTATACAAAAAACATTACTTTTATTCAGCAAAAGGAGTATGTGTTAGTGTATTGAATGGAGATGCAAGAAAGGAGTTTCTAAGCAGTGGCCCTGTTTCTAACTAGCTTTCAGTTTTCATTTACTACTTCTCTTATGAGGATATAAGAAAGAATAGAAACATATAGTTTTACCTTGTAAATTTCTCATTTTTCCCATAAAAAGTAAGATGAGTAATAATGATGGTTACTTCCAAGGAAAGAATAATTTTAAGTGTTTTTCTGTAAGAAAATAAAAGAGTTTGTAGAGGACAATAGATACATATTCTTGTCAAAAACCCACAAAAATGCTTGGTGTGGAACCTGTTTGTATTATTAGACACAAATGAGAAGTGATATCTTTGAAAATATTTGTTTGGCATATAATTTGGCATATATGGCCAAAATTCTGTGCAAGAATGTGCTATTGCTGAGCTGGGTGGCAGCAGGTATCCTCATAGACAGTTTTGTAGATAAAAGATCATACGGGTTCAAGGCTCGGGATCATTCTGTAGGCATGTGGGCTACATTGTTTCCCTTAAGCTAACATCTTCTGATTTAGTGGCTCAATATAAGATGATTTCTAGCTTGCACGTTTCGAAGGAAAAAGCCTCAAAAATGAACTATTGCTGTAACTGATGGAATTATATCTGACTCAATTTAAAGAGAACCTGAAAGAAACTGGGGGAACTGATCATGCTCACCACAATGAGACGCTGGTATCCAGTGATCATGGTTCTCATGTATGTATGTATAATAATTACCATAGCAGTTACCATAATTTAAGGATATACACGTGGTCAATAGTAGTTGTTTCACTTGTGACCAAATAATATAAGAAAAAGGGGGATATGCCATTTACTAATACATACTCAAGACAGAAATCCATTCCTTCTCTAGGGGGTAGGTCTGTTTAAATGTGGCAGGGGAACAGGCTAATTATTAATAGGAGAAAGATAAAGTGCATATAAAAAAATCTGATTCATATCTTGGTAATATTTTATTACCCTTTCTGTATGTTTGGCCAGATTTACCATATAGAAAGTCCCTTTAGACTGTTTGGGTATTCCAGTGGCATGTGGATAAACAGTCCCTGAAGAATGCTGGTGTGTAAGAGGGTTCCTCACTTTTGAGAGTATCCACACACTAAATTGTGCTTTCAGTCTAGGAGCAATAGGTTACAGTCAAAGGACAATTCCCTCCCAACTCTTCAGAGTGGCACAATGTGCCTAAAATACTGCAGTTTAAATTACAATGGTAGATCACTGACCCTCTGTTCTATTTCTGTGGGCAAAAGAGTTACGAGATTCTGGCCTGCTTTGTTCATGCATGTTTTCAAATCGTGAGGGGAACTGAAGGTGCTAATTTCTTCAGTAAGAAAAAGTGTTGGGCATTTTTTTCCAAATACACCCAGGAAATCTGTATCTAAGTAGTATAAAATACAGTGTACTGTAATTTGTACTTCAAGCCACTAGTTATGTCTTGGAGGTTTAAGTATAGCAGGCTTTGCCAGTATTAAATGGGCAGATTGGCTAGTGGAGATGGCTTGTGATTCCATACGCTGAAGTTTCTAACGGGAGGAACTTGTACCAGAGTTAGGTGCTGTTTGCACCATCTCCACTAAAGAAGGATTTAAACCCTTATTTCAAAATTGGTGAATGTTCGTTAGGTATCTATATTGATATGTAGGTTCCTCAAGCCCCTTCTTTTCATTCAGGGCCAAATTTAGCTCTACCAGCTACAGTTAGGAGGTAAGAAAAATCATGACAGTGGCTTCTCTCAAAAAATGTTGTTATTAGAGACTAAGACAGCAAAAGACTAGCTTTGTAAAACTATAATTTTGTTACGAACCTGAACCCTAAGCTTGAGTGACAGTTCAAGAGATTTCAGTTTTATTGTTGTGTGAAGCTCAACCCCTAACCATCCCCAAATCAGAACGTGAACTCCAGAGCCTAACTTTGCCTAAAGAGATACAATCTTGAATTTGTATATTCCAAAGGGTTTCTTTGCATTCTGTATTCTTCCATCATCCTTCAGCCAAGATCAGGAAGACCAAAGGTGACTTTCTTAATATTATGTCTAAGGTAAAAATCTAGAAAATCATCATAAAAATGGAAGAAACCAACTCAAGCAACTTCATGTACCTTCTTCAGACACCAGACAAAAGAGCAAAAATACCATAAACTTATTGTTTACCCTGAAGCTGAGCTTATTTGAGTATAACATGCTGTCATGTTATCATTGTTAAACTTAAAAAAAGAGGGATTACAAAAGTTGAAGTTATTCAGTTCGCAGCATAAGTTTTATGCTGTTGCTTGGGTCTATAGTTTAATAGTATACACGTAAACTTTGGCATAAGAATTTCCCATCCTTAAGGATATTTCCAATTAAGGTATGAAGGTAAAAAAAAAGTCATTGACCTGAATTGAGATCTGAAGTGGATCAGAAATCAAATTCTGAGGTAAATGGAACTGAAGAGACTAAATTTTAATTTTAGCAACTATTAATGCTGACTGGAAGAAACTTTCTTCAAAGCCACATTTCTTTAGGGTAGCTTAGAGTGGGCCAAACCGTGATTTGCATTCTAACACTGAATTGCATCTTACTCATCCCAAGTAGTTCTTTTGACTTAAGAAAGGCTAATTGTAAGTTATGGTACTGCTGGCTATGAATATCATAATCCCTTATTGTGAACTGCTTATTGATGACTGAAGTGTGAAGTCTTTATTGCAGAATATTTTATCTTTCTCTCAGTTCCCGCTTATGGGGAGACACTGAAATTTCAACAGATTTTTTTTTCCTTTCGCCCCATGGTTTCTTCAGTTTTCTGCTTTTCAGAAAGCATGATTTATTTATTTGTGTGAGACTTTGCGTAAAAGGATTACCTTGTTAATTGTCTTTTCTAGTGCAGTTAAAAAGATATTATGCTTAAATAGGTGCTGATGTTTTAGCTTTGAAAGTTGCCACATTTACTGTCACAATAAAAAGACAGTAATTTTATTGGTTTTTTCTGTGGGAAAAAAATTATTTTGCACATCTTTTTCAATACATTCCCCATGTAACAGTCTCCATTTTGTGCATTTTCTAACCTCTAATAGTCCAAATACCTGTCCAATCCTACATTATAGTGTATGAACATGATTCCTTATACTGTGTTACAGGCAGAGTTTGGGGTTTTTTTGTCAGTGTCATGACTGTTATTAATTATATTTCAATAGAACAAAATTATATACAATAAATTTTGCTTCATAAATGACTTCAGAACTTCATTAGTTTGGCAATGGAATATACGGAGAGGTGAATTTCAGTAATTCAGCTCTCAATTTTCTAACTTTTTTTGCAGTCTCAAATGTGAGTGTATTTTTAACAGCGCATGTTGTATACATGCCAATTTCCAACATCCTGCTGCATCTGTATCACATCTTGATTTTGGTTAGGTTTCTCTTTTGTTTGGGTTGTTGTTTTTTTTTTTACAAGAGGGCTTTTTAGTCTTTTTTCAGTTTCACATGATGCAAAAGTAACTGGCATGGATTTTCTCAGACTTTCCAGAGAGCATCACCAGGCAGGAACCAGTCATGGAAACTCTCAGCCAACATGAAGAAAAAAAAAAAATAAGAAAATGAAAACAGGTTATAATTTAAACCAGACTATCAAGCTTCTTGACAAACAGACACTGGGTTATACTATAACGGCTTACTTAGGAGCCAGATGGCAAGAAAACCTTTTCGTGCTATGTGATGGGACATGCCTTCCTAAGCCAAGCAGAATTGTCTTGTAGACTACAATTTGGATAGCCAGATTTCAGTCTTCTCTTAAGCTTTGTATCAGCTTTATGAAAACCATAAGTGACTAATTTATTAAACAAGATTTAAAACAAGAAAAAAAGGAGGACACAAAAGATAGTGTGTTTTTCATCAGTAGTGGTGCTCTGGGGCACAATGTCCTAGAAAGCATCATGAACTTAACTTACAGGTACCACTGCTGGCTAAATAGAAGGTAAGCACAAAAGAGGAAAGAAGAACAAACCTCAGACCAGTCCTTCAGGTGCATTGGAGCTCATGCATCCTATCCTGGTTTGTTTCATTCCCTTTTCTCTCTACAGCTCATTTCATTCTCAAGCTGTCTTGTTTCTCTCTTCCTTTACTTCAGTCCCTACTGAAGTATCAGAACTATCTCTTCACTGTACAGTGATGTCCATTGTTTGTGTTTACCTTAACCTTCATCCCTCCTTTCTCCACCCTCTCCTTTTGCCTTTTTATTCTTCATGATTGTATAATATACAATGTATAGCTAAATTGGTGTAAACCCAATTGAAAGCAAGTTAAGTGCACCTGTGTTCTAGTATCTCTAGTGCAACTAGATGGATTTCATTGTAACTAGGTGAGTTGTAGCATAACGCTTGCTGATAAAGACAAGGCCATAGCAAGAGAGGACGCTGGGGCCACTTGGAGAGAGATGGAAGGGAGGAGAGTAGCAACAAGGCATAGGTTGTGTGAGAAGTGCCTCCCACAGCCTTTGGCTCTGTAAGGTCTTGTGCTTGTTGTACCGGTCAGCATTTTTATGTCAGCTCTGAGCAACCAAGAACCAGGTAATCACGATCTTTTCCTTGTGACATCCTGTCTGCCACCAAGGCAAACTCAGGCACAATAAAGAAACACCTCCAGAGACTCTAATGAAGATTTTGGAGTCATTTATATTTTACTGAAGGTTAACATTTTATCATCTGCTTACGAAATTATATGTACTTTCAAAAAACATACAGTAGATGGCTAGAGCAAGTCATTTCTGGGAGGTACACGCTCACACAAAAGTACAGTGTTTCTTCCAGTTATGCTTGGGAAGTCCTGCATGGTGGTGCTCTACTGTGTGGCAGTCACATTGACAATTTGCTTGTAAATAAATAACAAGAAACTAAAAAACTCAAAATGGAATGTGGAGAGGAGTTTTATGAATTAGCTCAAGTTATTAAGAGAATGGTACATTTTCAGTACGACACACTGGATATGGTTTACTCCCAGCGCGATCTTGTGGTTTGAATGGCTACTTTCTTTTATGGTATTTTATATTAAGTAAGTAAATGCTTCATTCAACATAGGATTTATATTTTCATTTCCCAATATTCCCCAATTACTGATTGGAACAATAAAATTGGAATAGTAAAAGAAAAAATGAGAGAGTTCACATACATTGGCAATAATTCGTTTACATATTCCTGAGTTTTGGGGAGGCACTTAATTTCTCCTTGTTTGCTATTTTTTAGTTCATAGTTGAAGATTCATACAATTTTTCTGTGCTGTAGATCTACATATGAGTTAGATCCATTTTCAGTGGTTGATTTAAAGAGAAATTTTGATTTAATAGTATGTAGGTAATTTTAGGCAAGTTCATATGAATGTTACGGGGCAACTGTATGCATATGGCTTATGTTTCAAAGTAGGTGCTTTTGCAGTTACATATTAATTATTTTGAAAAGCTGTTATGCCCCTTCTTATCCTCAGTATTTAAAGAAAAATTTGAACTACAGCCTCAGTAGTCCTTTCTCATATTGCATTTCTTCTTGTCTCTTACACCTCCTCCCTTCAAGAAAAATATTAGGTTTGTTTTCAGATAAAAATTTTTTACTTCAGCTCATTTTCCTCATCCTCTTCCTTTCTCTGTCACTTCAAAAGCAAGTCCAAAGAGAAAGTTGGACTAGCAGTTTGTATTTTATGCTCTCTGTATGCATTATCCAGTGACTTAAAGAGACTTTGTTCTTTGGGTACCAAAGCAAGTTGTACTGTACAATATTAAATTGGTGGAATCTGGTCTTAAAGTGGAGCAACCAAAGAATCTGTTCCTTTATGAGCAGTTTTTCTTTTTGTTCTTATACAACATTGTTTCAAGCACACAAAATTGTGGTATATAAATTTATTAAGTTTTGTTAGTATTCTCAGCAGTCACGCAGAAAATTGCTAAGCACAGTTCTGTGTGTGTTTTCTTTGGTTCTCACTGACTGATTTTAGTTAAAGTTTCAAATACTTTAATCATCACTTTTTTACCTATTCTACTATTAGAAGGTGAAACTCACAGCTGAAACAGTAATTTTTATCTCTTACTTGCAAATAATTCTTTGTCTCTAAAATATGTAAAATAAACTTGGGACTGATTGAGAACCTTGAATTTGAACCTCCTAAATTTCCAGGACTTGGAATTTGCACCGGCATCCAAATTTCACAAATGAAACTGATTTCCATTATATGCTAAAATCAGGAGGGGGGAAATGCTCTATTTAGACATTGATTGCATATTTCAGTCCAAGTTCTGTGTCTGGAGTTCATCCTAGATCAAAAGGTTTTGAACAACTTACTTGTCAATATGAACAGGAAAATATTTCTCCAACACTGTTCCAGCCATTGAGTCCAGTCATCTTCTAAATAAGCAATATAAGGTTATTTTAGAAATGTTAAAAATGGTAGTTCCAGCCACACATCCCTGCAGACCTTCCTGACGTTGACAAATCTTTTTAGAAGTCTAGCTGGTGATCCTGAGTTGAGGTTGGTTTTGATGTTGGATTTTATTTTTTTTTCCTTCTTCTAATTTACCGACCGATGAAATGAGGCAGGGGGAGATTACATGATACAGCAGCGGTCGCAGAGTGAGTAAGTGTCAGAGCTAAGAACAGCTTGAGCTGCTTCTTTCAGTCTCTTGCACCAAGGAAGGCTGCAAAGGTTTGTCTTGGCATCATAATTGACGGAAGTGATTGCTTCTGCTTTTTTTAACCAGATTGTAATGAAAGTATATGGCATATAATATTTTTTCTTTGTGTTGCTGTTCAGATTCGTTGTGGTCTTTCAAATTATGTTTACATGAATCTTTGAAAGAGCAAAAAATCATGGACTTTTAAAATAGAAATATTAGGCAATAAATAGTATAGCTAAAAAATCAATAATAAAATGTAGGTGGCTTTTACTGCTAATTTAATTAAGTCTGTATCATGTGTAAAATTGCATTTAGACACACAGGTAGAGCTGCTTACCCGTATTGAAATGTAACTCTCATATACCATCTGAAAACAAGCTGACATGTAACTTGCTATAAAAAATGAAATATTCTAAGATATCCAATATATCTGTGAATAAATGAGATGTGCAGAAGTAAAAAGGGGAAAAAACAACTTCAAGTTGTCTAAAGAATTACATGACAATAATAGAGAGTTTTTGATTTTTTTCTTTATTGATTATTCCCAGAACTTAAGGTTTCACAGTTAGATTGACAACTGAGTTATTTGCCCATACCTAGTGACTGACAACAGATAATGGAAAGGCTTTTACCATGATATAACAGCAGAGAATAATTTCTAATTTACTACTATAGTTCTCATCAAAAGTACCCCAGCAAAAACAGTAGATTTATCACTTCAATTACTGGAATTTCACATTTAGTTTAAAGAGACATGTTTCTATAATGTGACAGGCTTTACAGAATCTGAACTTCTTCAGACATTTCAGCTATCAGAGTAATCAGGGAAAGATATAAATGAAAGCAATTGTTTTAGTTTTATAACTTTCAGTGCTGTCTACTGGCAAGAAACGAAACAGGCCATAAACTGATGGTCTTTGCCAAGTCTATAAAAGGGAAAAAAGACATTCCATATCACAGTCTTTTTACTTGTTTTTTTAAACCGACTGTCTGATACTGGATGGGAATAACATTAAAATAGTATTCAATTAATATCTACAAATTAACTTTTGTATGTATATTTTTTAAATTAGCCACCTAGTGATAGTAAAATGTTATTTACCTCAAAATATATTGAGTATATTTTGAATACATTTATTCATATTGCTTCTATCCCACTTGCATGCCTCAAACTATGGGAGGGAACAAAAAGATTTTAAAAAGGCTAACATAAAACCAAACAGTCGGCAACTGTAGGCTTCTGTACCCTAGAAAAAGCCCATGTGAATGATTTTAAAGCTGATTTTAAATATTCAAAGAGGTAGTATTTTCTGCTTTGGGGGAAGATGGGGTGTTTCGTGCTTTTTATTGAAGGGAATGTCTACAATTTCTATAATTCACCCCCTACTTGGTTGTTCTCAGCTTGGGAAATAACAAATGCTACATGTAAACTGGGGACCCTGGGGCGCTTCTCAGGTCCCAGTCACACATACCCTAGATGTGTCCCACCATCGTGTCAGGGAATATCTGGCCCCAGGTGTACCACGCGCCCCTTTTCTTCTGCTTCCCAGAGTGCCCTGGTTTCTTGTACAAAGGCAACCTTTGCATGTAAGCTGATCGGGGATCCAGGATGTTCCCCAAGTGGGACCCAGGTCAGAGCACTGAGGGCCAAAATGCTGGTGTGTGGGAGTGTGTTGTGGCACCCTCCCGTTGGTCAGCTTAAATGCAGTAAAAAAATCTGTGGAGCACTGTGCTGTACTTCCCATCTTAAAGCAAGATAAATCAGTGCACCACAGAAGGTCTGATCTATCTCTAGGTTCACTTCAGGAGATTTGGATCTGTTTCCAGATAAACAGCCTTTATCCTCACGTTATGCTCACGCACACAGACATAGCAGTTCGCCCAGAAATTTCCCTTTTGCAGACAGCCCTTGGCAGTCCCTCCCATTTCTCATTAAATAAGAGGTATTGAAGGAAGCTTTTATAAAGGATGCCTACCAGAGAAAGTCTGCACGTTTTCACTTAGCATTCCTAGTTCTTCTGCAGAGTCATTACTCTCAAATACAGTCTTACTCAGAGGTGTTCCTATCTCCCCTCAGACCAGGGAGCAGGAGCTTAGGACTGGGAATCAAATCCATATGTCTCGAGCGCACACTGCAGAAGACTTTCACTGGCCTGCCAGGTCAGGCGTGCTCTATTTTGTTACCCACACAAAGGTGCTGGCATAGCAAAGTAACATAATAAAACCTCACCAACTAGCTAACGCGTTAGGGATTTTACTGCGGCTGTTGCGGAATTCATAAATAAGTTCACACAATAATGATATTTGGTATAAATAAAGTGCCATCACGCGTGGTGCCTGTGAAGCTAGTCTGATGATTGCTAGGGCGCAGCTTGTATCACAGAGCGTACATTTACTTGAAAAAGAGGAGTTTATCTATTATATCATATGTGAAAAAGTGGTCTTATTTGGGATTTGCTGTAGAAGTAGAGCACTGGAGTAGTTAAGCCAGCTCTACAATTTTATTGCCTGTTAGAGTTGAATTTTCAAGAAAGGCTGTGATTTAGATCACAGAAAGGAAGTATCTAAATGCTGTATACGGTGTCAAACGTGCATAAGTGATTGAGGACATCTGTTTATGAGGTACAATACTTGAGCGATAATGTTTATGAGGAGTTCTATTAGGGTGAATAACATAGCTGCAGGTTAAAAGACTGTTTGGATTACTTTTATATCCATTGATTTAAAGTAGATCTTACTAGATTGATCACATATTCCAGTATTTTTTGGTTCTGTTTATTTACTCTTACAGAGGCCAGGGAGGAGGTTTTCCTTAATTCTGTGCCAATGAAGTTCTGACCTCTCAACCTTAAGAAAGCAAAGTAAGGGACTGTAAAATCCCAAGATGGCATCCCCAAGTGAACCTGCAGCTCTTCATTGATTTATGTAGAGCCTTCCTCTCAAAATTGAAGGTAGCAGCATTTTGGCACATGATTAGCATTTTATTTATAATATTCATAAAGCAGTAATTCAGACAGTTTAGCAAGAGAAGTGCTAAGCCTAAGATAAATTTAGGGTAAGTGTTTCCTTAACAGAATTTTTTCAAATAATTTCATCTCACAGTCCTGTAGAATGGCAGATGTTTGCAAATCTTGGTGTAAAACTGATTGAAATATTTTAGGAAAACTGAAAAAATGTCAGTGGCAAAATTTATTTTACCAAGTGCAGATGTAAGACATCAAGTTCTCAGACTGATGGCAGAATTAACAAAAAACACCATCTGGTTCAATAATTATCTGAAAATACCCATATTCTTGGATTTGTTTTAATACCACTTAGTTCCCAGCTTTATTTTATCTGTGTTTGCACACCAATGAGACTAGATTGTGCAAAATGAAGACTACTTCCATCTGATCGTTTTTAAAAAACAACGTGTTTTTGCATGAATAATGAATCTTTGAATTGTTACTAAACAAGCAAATTATTTGCGTATGTGTCACATCGGTTATCAAGTTTGCACGTGACAGCTTCAACAGCCGTCACATAAAATGCATTGAGCTTGTAACCATATGTTTTTGCTTGACAAAAAGCTAAAACTCAAGATCAATTTTCAATATGGAATGCACAAATTAACACTTTAAAATGCACCACAATATGTACGGCTTGGCAAAATTTGCAGAAATAGCACGTTTCTAGATATTAACTGATATCTTTGGATTCGACCTTAAGGTATTCAATCATTTTGATTAAAAGACTGATTTCTCATAAAACCACAGTCTGTTGGAGGCGCAAAGCCAATGACATTTGAGCATTCATATATTTTCATAAACTTTGAACAATGTCAGTGAGACACCTCTTCAATCTTGGCCACACAACAGCAGGGTATTCAATCTTTCTTTAGCTTAAGACAGAAAATTTGAATATCAGCATAGGGTTATTAATGTGACAGTTCACATGGCGTGCACCATGTTGATTCTTAAAAAGCAGGTTTGTGGAATGTATAGAGCACTCTGCTTTGCACTCTTGCTGTTAAAAATCCAACAGAAAGACTTAAAATGCATTTTTACAGCTCGATCGTTGCACTTTCTAGTAGTAAAACATGAAGAAAATTGACTACGGTTTTACACCTTGAAAGTTACTGGTATTATTTCTGTGATTATATCATCTGTTCTGTTTAATATTAAAGAGGTACAACAGATCTCACAGTGTATTATTTAATTCTTTTTGTTTGTAAAAATGGCATTAGCAAGTGACTAAGCAGCCATGCAGTTAAATATTTAGTTACTCCACCTCCCCCTTTTTCCTGGCTGGCTTAATGTCTGTCAGTATTTATAGCATTCCAAACAAATACATAGGTGCCCCCCATACTTATTTCTTTAAATTCAGATTTTTGAGTAATGTAATGGTGTTCAATATAAGCATGTAATTTTAAATTACATCATGTTGCGGGTCAGATGCAATGTAACTTTTTATGATGCATTGTAAATGACAAAACATGCTGCAATATGTGATATATATTGGTACGTGCCCCTGATAACATCGCTTTTTCTTTAGAGTATTGTCGCCTGAGCAGCTTGGGAGAAACCAGATGGGCTGCGAGGGGAAGATGAGCAATTCTGTCTTGCCCAAACTGCAAATGTGACAACACACTGTTAAGGCAGGAGACAGTGAGGTGCATGTGTTAATATGATACAAGGCACCCACAGATGTCCCAAAGTTTTCCTTTTAAAAGCCCTGCTAAACAAACAAAACCCTGAATCTCATACTGTTTCAGAGACAGTGGGAGGATCCTCTGTTACTGTTATACAAGGTGGGGTAGAAGTCTGATTGCTTTCAGATCCATGGGTGCCTGCTAATAAATACAGACTGCTCCTGTCCAGGAAGAAACGAGGAACGTGTTTTGCAATTCAGCATTCCAGTTCCCTCAGCAGTTCCAAATTTCCTATAATACTCAGTATTTCTATAGCATCTCCTATCTCAAAGGATGTTGAAACCTGTTACAGTCTTCCAGCACGTCCAGAGGACCTCTGTCCCCGCTGAAAACCAGCCGTAGCTGAGGTGAAACTTGTAAGGTTTTCAACAGAGAGCAACAACATTACATGACTAATGTAATTTTCAGTTTAAACTGTAGGGGAAACCCAGATAAGCATAATGTAACTAAAAAATGTTGGAATTTTACCAGGACACCCTTATTTTTGGAAAATGTGCTACAGGAATGTGCCAGAAGTGTCTCATCTGAAAAATTGCACAGCATTTCCACCTGCATGGTGCCCCACAGTGATAGCAACAAACATAGTAAAAAGTCAATATTCTTGATGGTTTTAAATGTCCTAGTTTGGGGAATAAAAGGCCTTTATTCCATGGTATTGTGACCATGTGTGTGAGTTGTTCAACGTTATTCTTTCACTACTATTAATTTACTCTCATTGTGTCTTTACACTGTGGGCCCTTTCAATGGGTTGCTTCCCCCAGCTCCTGTGTTTGTACAGGGCCCAGCACCATACCCCAAAGAACAATTAAAGTTGTAAAATTATTACAATATAAAACTTGTAAATAAAGCAGTACTGATACCATTTAGTGCTATGCAGGGGTATCGTTTCATTGCTGACTTGGAGGTAAAAGCAGCATGAAGAGGCTCACAACCAACTTTCATGCGCATTTGGCCCCACTTTGAATGAAGAATTCTCCTATCCCATCTCCATCTCCATTTCCGAGATTATCGAGGTTGTAGGCATAATGTTAGACCCGCAGGGCAATTTGTGATGCTGGTTTAAACAGTATTACCCAGTCATGTATTTGGATGCGTGTGTATTTCTCAATCGATTACATACTGGTTTATTGTTCTGAGGTTGGATGGACTGAATTTTTCACAAATGGCAAGATTACACACAGTTACCTAAATGAAAAGTAGTAAACTACAACCAGAAGCCTATAAAAAAAGCCACACACAATCTTAGTAATTGTGTATATTTGGAGGGGTGTAGCTATGTAACTTTTTTAGACAAAACCCAAATGTTCTTTTAATTTGGTTTTTAGGCTCACTCCATATCTTTGGAACACTTTACTTTTTCTATGCCTTTTCCTGCCCGTGTAGTTGAACAAGTTTTTCACAGCAGTTTTTTTGAGAGTTCTGTTTGAGTTTGGCTTTCTTCAAGGCATAACAACAAAAAAAAATAAATAAAAATAAAATGCAGTCGAAAATCATTTGGTGCGATGGTTAAAAATACCTTAACTTGAAGAAGAAAGTCTGTTATTTTACGTTTTTGAGGTCTTTATTGAAGCCTTCTAGCAGTGAAGTGTTTTCTTTCTTTTTCCCTATACTTCTAAGGAGAATGTCGCTATATAATGAAAGGATCTACAGGACAAAAATCTCTCCTGTTTTAACACCGATACCATGTCACTGCCTCTCCTCTACTTGTGCAGTTGTGATGAAAGCTATATGAATAGCTGAGCTATTTCAAAAGGCCATATTTTCATTCTGAGCAGAGAATAACTGTGCGAAGACTAAGAGCTTCTTGATGCTTCTTCTTTTTCCACTGACTTTTCTTCTTCCTTATTCAGCTGCAGTAGAAATTGGGTGGGAATTGGTAATCCTTTAGGAATGTAGCTTTTGACACTTATCTGGTGGATGATAATTAATGCATTCCAAGAGGATTATCATAGTGGACTGTAGTTATAAAAGAGTGACATTCCATTTACGTGGAGTGAAACTTTAATATACGGCTGTCTCCACCACGTATTTTTAGGAGATATCTTCCACCTTTCAGTTCCAGTCAGCAGAGCTCCACCCAGTCCAGCTGTAATGAGAGAAGTGTAGGCACAGGCAGTTTTTACTGGTGTGTTACCAAGCCTTAAAAGCACAGAGAAACAAAATATTATTAACACAGTGCATATTTAATTGTTTCTGAGGTATTCAGGATGAAACATTCTATGTTTGTTGCCTTCAAGAGGAGCAATGTTTGCAAAGAATTTGAAATAGAGGATGAAGGCTGGGGGCAATGGGATTAAAACAGATATTTGATTTTTGTAAGCAGCATTTTTAATATAAACTCCACTGTAGTATTGCAATGGAATGAAGGTCTCATAGACAAGTCACTCAGAACTGGACTATCTTTAAGAACCGTGTGGGCTGCAAATTGCTGTATTCTTTCACTAAGAATGTCAATATTTTTATAATTTATGGTAATGCTTTTGGACGAGGTTAACTGATCTGTTCTACTGTCTGTCAGAAGGAGCTATGAGGAGCAAAGCAGCCCCTTTTCCTGAAATTGATTGGATTTAGGAATGACTTGCTTGCCCCACCATCATATGGGAGTGGAGTTTGTCCCCCCTCATGGGTCTGGAGAACATTTTGGCTCAATCAAAATGGTCAGTTTCCTTATGGTTCTGATTAGTTGGGGTGTGTAAAATTTACCATAGCATTAGGAGATGCATGGGGCTTGCATCTATTTAAAATAAAGAATATTGAGTGTAATAGCCATAAATTATTGCCTTTAGGTTCCAAGTGTTAGAGAGCATGGTATGACAGCATCAGAAAGGCTATAACCGGTGACATCGTACGTTGCTGTACAAACGAGGCAATTCTTATAACCTTAGAGTCCACTATGATTCAACTGCAGAAAAGTTGTCAATATATGTTTGACTATACCCTTGCATTTGTACTTCACTCTCTTAAGCTATTCTTATGGAAGAAGTGTTGTTAGCCACCAGCCGTTTGTCAGGATGGGCTTTGTTTTCTGTTTCACCGCACTGACTTCTGCATTGCATTGCAGGTGCTGTATGGATGCTAACATGCTCACTGCACTAATCCATAGCAGCATGCCTTTCTCTCCAGCAAGGAAAACTCCTTTCTGATATTTCATGAATATGTTTGTTTGGTTCAGTATTTGGGCTTATTGCCTGTTTATGGGGTTAACCGCCTATTTGTATGAACTACTGCCAATCTGCAAAAAACATACTGAAAAATAAATCGAAGGTGTCGGGCAATTTTCAAACTACAGGAATAGTTTCAGCATCAAAGTATTCTTTAAGGTACCCAAGTAGAGGTCAAACCCCTCCAATACATTCTGATGCACAGCAAAGATTACATAAATGTTAAAGAAGAATACCATCTGAAAAAATGCATTGCATTTATGTAGAAAGCAAATTTGTGTCATTGAGTTGTAGATGTAGGAAATGGAAACAATTTATGGGACCCTCTAGTCGAACCCACATAAGGTACAAGATTACTGAATAAAATAAGTTTTGTAGTGCTCTGTCCAGTCTTTGCAGTGAAAAGCAAAGATCCATTTAAATTGAAATTTTAAATAAGTTCAAGAAGAAGGAAAAACTCAACATTTGTAAGAATGTAAACTCAACATTTATAAGAACCAGAAACTCCTTTTAAATATTCTGAGGCAAAATATATTGTAACATTGGAATTGCTGCAGGGAAGAAGTTGTATTTCAATCATTAAAACCTTAATTTCTACCCGCAAAAAAATATTTTTTAATGTACCGTTTCATAGAACAGTATGATCCTGTTTATATTTTGAATTTCACAAATGAAGGTATTTTTATTGTATTAAAGTACCTGTTCAACAGTTTGTTAAGAATAAGTCAGATCTCAAC
This sequence comes from Phalacrocorax aristotelis, assembly GCF_949628215.1. NCBI lineage: Eukaryota > Metazoa > Chordata > Aves > Suliformes > Phalacrocoracidae > Phalacrocorax > Phalacrocorax aristotelis. The sequence continues at coordinate 103,962,981 of NC_134277.1, read as the reverse complement.
TGACATGTGTTGCAGGACTTCCTTACAAATGAGTATGCCTACAAGGAATTTACACTTGTTGACTACATAATGGATGTAACCCCAGCATTTTAGACAGGGGCTGACTGAAAATTCTTAGCAGTCCATGGGAAACTTTTTACTGATTTCAGTGGGGTTTGGATCAGGCCTATAGAACTTTATAAGAAAGGCAAGCCAAAGGCCGTCTTCAAGACCAGACGTGCATGCTGCACGGATTGCAAGCCTGCAGTTGCACTCTGAGGGATAACCAGAGCACACCTTTAGGTTCTCATGTGCTGTGGCATGCGCGATGGATTAACACGTTGCCAGGATGCCTGGCTAGGCTGTCCACAGGTGTTGTGGCAATTACGTGAGAGGCAGAGCAGAAATAAGCCATGAGCACAATGCATATGGAAGGTATTTTCAAACTAAGAGGAATCCTGGAACAGATAAGTCAGTGGAAGTCTCCTTGATCTCCCATTATTTTTCACAGCAATAGTCTCTCTTTTAACTTTGTCCTGATGTATTGCATATCTATATTGTTACCTTCTTTGCACTTCTTAGAAGATCTCCGATTTATTCGGCCCCATTGGAGGGAATCAGGGCAATTTGATGTTTCTTGACCCCTCACTTCTGAGAGGGTGAGGGTTGCAGACTGCTGGCTTTTTGACATCAGGGAAATAGTCCTAGATAACTCTGCAGATGAATGAAACAAAATTTGTGTGGTACCTAAATGATTCAAAGTACTTCAGACGAAAACTCAGTCTCATCATTACTGTAACAGCCTATTCTCTCCTCCTCCAAAAAAAAAGTCAACAAAAAGCATTCATACATATGGCTTGATTTCTTCTTCTCTTTCAGTTTTTAGGTTCAGATAGAAGTAATGATTAATAATATAATGGCTCTGAGACATTTATTTCTTCTCTCAAAAAGGGAGCAAGCAAATTTATTCTTTCACAAAAGGACATCAGTTTTAAAGTGTATAGGGAAGATGTATCAAAATATTAATTAGACTTTTCTTTTGTTTTGCTAGTTTGCATTAGACAGATGGAATTCTGATCTTTAACAGCATCATGACTCATGAAACTGCTTGTGTACTAAAATGCCATTATTAACACAACAGTAGTTTTCAGCAGTTGGTAATTATTGGCATAATTAAACATTTATCAAGAAACAAGTATTTATCATTCATTAAACTTTCATTAAAAATCCATCTTAGCACAAGCTAGATTAGCCAGTGATTTTCAAGTGATAACTTCTTAACTTCTGGCAGGAATGTAGAGCATTTTGATAGCAAAGAAAGTCGCATATAATGCAACCTTTCAGGTTTTGTAAACAGTTATAGCCTTTCAGATTTAGGAGTGTTATTTTTAAGCATTCTGTAAGACAGACAAGAAAGTACTTGGCTGTTTTCTGTAGGGTTTACCAAGTTTGGCACTTTTTAACAGTGTATTTGGGAAAATAAGATGCCCCTGGCCGTGAAAAGCCAGTGCTAAGTATGCTTTATAACTACATTTACATGAATTAAATTCCCTCAAAGCCTGATATGTTTACATATATTGGGTCATTGAAATTTAGGTTTTTTAATGGACCGTCTCATGAAATCCGCCTTCTCATAATCAATCTCATAAAATGCAAAAGGATGGAGTCTCAGACTAGATGTTTGTAACTGGGAAATCTTGAAGAGCTAGCTGTTCCTGATAGAGTGTTTTCCAACACTTAATACTTCTTGTCACTAAAGAGGAAAATTTGTATGTTTTATTATTTAAAAGAAAGAGTCCTATTACATCTCTGAAAGGTTTTGGTTTTATTTTGCAGAGTGGAGTATCAGACATTATCCCTGGTCTGTTCAGTTTTGATTGATTCATTCAGATGGCAGATTCATTATTTTTGCCATGTTTAGATATAAGTAAAGGTAAATTAATTTTGTGAATTTCAACATGCAGAAAAATAAGGTTAATCAACATCCTGCCATTCTCTCTCATTCCAATTTTCATACTTAACTGTTTTTAAGTCTTTTCTCCTTGGTTATTTGTTATTTTCCTCAGTTCTCATGTGCCATTCTCACTAACCCTTATTATCCCAGAAGCACTGGCTTACTTAATCTTCTAGCTACTGATTGGCTATTTCACCTCCCAGTCCTTTGTTTCTTCTCTTGCTTATAGGTACGATAGGATATATTACTTAACCCTTCCTGCACAGTCACTGTTTTGCAGGAGATACCAATTGGCAAAGTTAGCGTGAATTTAAAATGCTCTAATGTGATTGTCTAGATTGTGGTGGAGAAAAAACAATATTCAGCGAGCAAGACTGTCTTAGAAAGCTCCTTCATGTACATACAAGTGCTTCACATCTTAGCCCATATTCAGCAACTTTGTTTGTGTTTTCTCTTGGGCAAAAAATTTACTGTATCAGTGCTTTTATGTCACAAGAATGAATTGAATTCGTACCCTTTAGTGCAAACAACAATAGACAGAGTGGTAACCTAGTGGAAAACAAATAGATGCCCCGTCCCTTTTGGGGATTCAGAGAGGTTCAGAAAGATGGAGCTGACGGTAGAGAGGTGGCAGATAAAAACAGGCCGAAGCAGGAAAGAATCCTGAGGTCATTTATTACCATGCCATCTTCATAGTGTTTGCTGAACCAAGGTGCAGAGTAATGATTCAGACAAATGATGTTAATAATAATAGCTGGCCCTTTGGCAAAAACGGAATACCTAGTATTGCAGCATGAGACCTAATCAGATTCTCCAAAACTTGCTTCAGACCGATAGCATTTCTTGTCATCAGGTTTTCCGTCAACTGATTCTCCTTGGATACTGTATTTTTAAAGGAAACAAAGTGATAAGCAGTTATTTTCCATCAAGGGAAAAAAACCCAAGATTTTAAATATTATGATATTTAATGTATGGGTTAAAGCTAGTTTTAAAATATTGGTTGTTTCTAGTTTATTTGTGGTGGAATTTAAACTGTTGAAATCAATAGTACCTACAAGATACTTCTAGTAATCATGGATTGCTTCATCACATTTAGAAACTTTCTGGAGTTCATTATCTTTTTTTTTCACATAATCAACAAAGAATTCACCTTATTTATTGTAAGTGAATAACAGCAAGTATGCTTTACAGTGTTTTTTGTTGCACACAGAGTATCACCAGTAAAAGTGAGCTCCACATGAAGCCTAGCGATGGATTTTAAACAAGGGGTAGTTGTTAGTACTGCTGATCTGATTAACTGCTTTGATCTGTTGTTAGGTATTTGTACATAAAAGAATATTTTCATCCAAAAAAGCTTACTAACCATTTTGTACTGTTCAGATATGACACGGTTTTGTTGTTCTTTTTAATAATACCTGCAGGTTTTAGGCATATAGGTTGCAATTATTTTTATTAGCTGCCGTTCCGTTAACAACATAACCAACATCTGTTTTAATCTAAACATCATCAGACTTATTAATTAGGTACATTTTGGCATCAATTTATCACACATGCTTTGACACTTTTGATACTTGAAGCATAAGCTATTATGTGTAATGAAAAAAAAATAAGTATGATTTGGAGTCAGCGTTATACATCATCTGTAGGGGACAATTATGTTGGCATGTGGGAGGTTAATGTACACACTCTAGATTCCTTTGCTTGATTTGCTGTTTTCTTCTTCATAACTCTAGGTAAACAGTTTGTGCTGCCATTTAATGCACAGGTTAAGTGTAGTTGCAGGCTATTATACATCATTAGAGTAAGTAATATTCAGCTGTGGAAGAAAGATGGAAGCTTTTCACTTGTAGCCAGTTGGACATTTCATTTTTCATCTAGTACGCCACTGAAAAAATTAGTTGTGGCAGGCCTGATATAATTTATAGCCTGGTACCCTGAAATTAAGCAATGAATCACACCATTTTGGCTGATTAGAGTTAATGCATTTTTCCCAATGACATATTTTGTAAAACAATGCAGTTTATTCTAAACTTTGCCTTATCGGACCTAGTAATTTCTCACGTCAACCTGTGCAGCGGATTGTACCATGTACAGTGCACTCTATCACCAGATTTCTTTCGGTATTGTACTGTAGTTATCCTCCAGTTTAAAGGGCCAGCCTTCCCTTTCTTTCCTGATTTTCTCACTAGAAAACATGAACTTTCCTCTCCCTCCATCCCCCCACCCTCCGTTCTCCAACCAGACAATTCAGAAGCAAAACACAGAGTAACACAATTCAATGCAGCTTGATTGAAAGTGCAGGGTGTAATGATCAAGTGAGTAGAGACCATTGGATTGTGCCTCAGGCCTTCACACTCTGGATCTGGTCAATAACAAATTTATTACTAATCAAATCCAATAAATACAAAACAGCATACATTCATTTTTATTTGGCACCTAGCTGGTCACAGAATAATAATAAAACAGGTAAGTCAGAGTCTGCCTTTCAGAAGAAAGTGCTGTAGCCGATGCGTGCTGCTCTTAGAGATCCTGTACATCACATGCAGACAGTCAGTCCCCAAGAAGCCATGCGGTGTATGTCTGATTACTGGTGGGCATTGCGTCCCACTTGCCGGTGGAATATATTAACAATGCCAGCTCTTGAGTTTGGAGAATTCTGTTAGCTGAGATACTTTGAGAGGGAGAGGTATCACTGCAGAACAGGATCTATAGGTATTAGTGTCAAGAAGAATAATGTCTTCCTTGCCCTTTCTCCTGGGTTATTGCATGGGTTATACAAAGACTGGGATGAGTTAATAGAAAACAAAGAAACTAAAGGTGTTTGGGGAGGGGAGCGGAATCAACAGAGTGGCTGAGAAATGTGAATGTTACTGTTGCCAAAAATAATGTGCAACTGTTCTTTCCCCCCAAAGCACTAACATGCACAAGAGCACATGACATAATCATTGCAGGCATCTTACACCATGTAAAACCGACACGGACAAACAGTGCATTGCTAATGTAAAGCTGACATTCAGTATCTGGGATTTTTCTTGTATTCACGTATTTTTCAATGTGTGTGCATGAAATTTAGCTAAAACTTCTCGATGCTGCAATTTGTTACGCAGACATGTTATGAATTACAAAGTGGATGCCAAAGATACAAACGGAATAAAATGATTGGGAATATTTAACGATATGAAAAGTGCCACTTAGGTAGCCTGAAAGTCAGACAGTACAAAAATTCCCTCTTTCTTAGCTGCTGGAGTCCCTGTATTTTTGAATGGTTTATGGAAAAACCCAGCAACAGTCTGCGACATGCAAGAGGAAAAAGCAGCACACCTGCAAGACTCCAGCCTACCTTGTTCACACCCAAGATAGGAGAAAATGATTTATTATCTGTCCCTTGAATTTCTCTGAGCGTTCTGTCTAAACTTTAAAAGCAGATTACATTTGCGATTAAACCTTAACAAATGTTGTTTTAACTAGACTGCAATATATGTTATTGACAACAAGCTTTTTTTCCCCCTGAAAATAACATTGGTGCTTAGGCATGCAATTTACAAAAATGACAAGGAAGGGTGGTACTTTTCCCAAGGTGAATGTGAGTTGACTGATTAGCTGGTATTTTAACTTAGATTCTTGCAAATTACAGACATAAGAAACCCTGCAATTTATATGTACTTTAGAAGTGAAAGCTTTAATCCCATGATTCATGAAAGTAAAGTGGTAATAATTTAAGTACCATATTTTATTTATCCCTCAGAGTTGTCAGCTGATACCAGAAGTATTCTCACTATTTTTGGGTTGCTGCCTTTGGCCACCTAATTGCTTCTTAGGAAGTAAGAGGGAAATTGCTTATATAACGACATGGATTGTCTTTGGCAACGTCAAGCCAAGGCATCAATCAGTCCATCTGGGTAAAATCACAAGCTGACTCCGATATTGCTAAATATTTATACTGTCAAATACACACAGACATCCAGATGAAAAGAGGCATTCATTAGGAATGCTCCAGCTTGTCAGTTTAAAGATGTAGATTAGAGCAAAACCTCCCACTATGGTACTGAGTGCTCAGGAAAAGTCTATATTTAGCCATTCTGAGCAATAAATATCATCATATTGCCTCATTTAGGTAAATAGAGAATAAATATTGTCAAGATGATCTAGAGATAATGTAAACAGATCCCTGTTCAGAGTGTGTGTTACTAGGGTAAATTCCAGGACAGTGGTGTGCTGCTGATGCTTTTTGGTTTAACCCTTTTTCTTAATCACATTCCCCTCCCCTTTACAGTAACAGTAAGATTTGTTTCTTGCAGATGAGAAGGGAAGGGGGGGGAGATAAGGCGGGGTTTCTTTTTAAGCAAAAGGTGATTTCAAATTCTAACTGCATTATTACATTAATGAGTAGTTTTGCTCTAATATTTTCTTGGCACTGCTAAAGGCTGCTGCTGCTGCTGCTGGAAAATACAGATATCTGTAGCAACGCTGAAGCTCATTCCAGAGTTTAACACAGAAACTGACAAAGCCCATCAGTCAGAAGAACATCACAGCTCTGAGGTTAAGACATGTTCAAGAGTACACCCAGTTAAGACTCATAGCGGAATTTCTTTTATAGCACATTTTTTTCTGTGATAAGATGGGGCATATTGTAAGAAATAGCGATGAAAGATCAGTCCTTCGACGAGAATTAAGTTAGTGTCCTGCTTCAAAGTGGGTGGCTTGTCCTGACAAATTAAGAGTAAAATTTGTTCACTATACTATATACACAAAAAAGATAGCAGCAGGATTTTTTTACCTTTTGGGGAAGGCCTGTGCCTCCCCCAGTAGAACTGGCACCTTGGAAGTTACATACAAGGAGAGTGGTGACTGACGTCAAAGTTTTAGTTAATTACACTAGATGATTTTTTAGATTAATAATTAACAACTCTCTTTATAACTAAATATCTGTAATTAATCAGCAAATCATAATGTGGAGACTAATTAACTTCAAACTCAAATCTTAACAGAAAATCCATATTACTATCCAGCATCATTAATTACTCCAGTAATCAAAGTTATCCCTCATGGGATTTGACATAAAGCTTTGTAGGTTTATAAACCAAGCTATTATCACAAAAAAAGCATTTTGAAAGCAGCTTCAAGTAGCATTATAGATAACTAAAGTATTAGATTGGAAATTTAAACAAGTTTTCATTTTTTCTGTATTACATTATCAATAATCCACTCACTGAAGCTGGGTAAGTAACTAAGAAAGTACGCTTCCCTTCTCTACCGTGTGTATGCGGGAGCTTTTTGGTGGGTTTTTTTTCCCTCCTTTTGGAGTTACAGCAGTGATTTCTGTCAGAAGATTCATTTGTCAGTGTCTTTTAAAAACATGCCACACTTTCTGGTAGCTTTTGCTGTGGTGCTATGCCTGCTAGTTAGCTGTTTAAGAAATGAATTAACAGCCGTTTATGTCCTGGCATTATTCACAAGAAAGTACAAAAAAAAAAAAAAAGGGTTGAGCTTTAAGATACAGAGAAATCTTTAGCTGTTGATTAGTAGGTGTTCAATGGGAAAAAGGGACGAAGTAGGGCTGTTATGCCAAAAAACCTCACCCCAAACAAATCTTATTTTGATTAGCGTGGACATCACCACTAGAAAGATTTGAAATCTGTTCATTTTAATTTTTAATAAACAGGAAAGGCAATAGTACCATTGTAGCACACTGAAATCCCGTAGCTGTTTTTCATTTAGAAAGTTAGGAGTTAAAATTGTGTCTAAAATCCACATTTCAATTATTTTATCACCTAATCTTCCAAGTGCGCACATCCGATACTGTTCTTTTGTGTGGCAGCTGTAAAAATCGTAAGCAATTTTTACTGTCAAGAAAAGTCTGAATAAATAGAGGCTGTTAACTTAGGCAGATATCTGAGGTTATTTGGTGGCAATCAAGAACTCACAGCACTTCAACTAATGGGTTATGATCAGAAACTGTTCCTAATAGCCAGCTAGACGGATCTGAATATGAAGATTTCTATAATTTTGTTGTCAGCTTGTGATGTACTCTAGTGCTAATTATTTGGAACAATTATGTTTTCCTAATAACAAAAGAAGAAGCAGTGAATTAAGCAGGCTTACCTTCAGATCTTTAGATAACAGTTTAAATGCACTTGCCATTAAGAAATAACATTTCTTTTTCCCGTATGGAACCCTAATTATTGAAGATGCTTGTCTTTTAAAATCTACTACTTCTACTTCTTTTAAGCATGTTCAATGTGTCAGTTTACACTGATGACTTCAGTAACTAGTATTTTCTCAGTCTTAGGTTTATGCCTGTACCTCCCATAGACTGCTTACTTCATTTGGTTATTCAAAAACCATAATTAGTGCAGTAATTAACATGTGGATCCTTCAAAGGAAGACTGTTAGAATCATGGGACGTCTCTCATCATTCTTACTGATGTACAGATGATAAAAAGACTTTAGGTTGAGGTGACAACAGGATTTGTATTACTGCACATTATCTGAGCTGCAGGGAAATTCAGACAGGACTGTGGTCCATGGAGTCTTTCCTTTTGAAAAAAGTAATTATCCACACTGTTTCTATAATGTAACTAGGTGTTATCCTGCATTTGCAGCTGTCAAATCATTTGTTTTAAAACCATTATTTTATACCTTACAAATACTTGAAAGTTTGGGGTTTTGCACGTTATCTTGTAACCAATTACAGAAGTGGGGTGCAGCAATAGAAACAACATTAATAGGAATTTATATAAGCATAACAGATTCTTTCTTGACAGTTGATTCAGAGATGTTTATGGCAACGTTAAGTTGACACGGTCATAGGATTATATCCATAAAGAAAAGGCCCAATTTCGTTTTATTTTCCCCAGAGAAAATGTTTGGTTGGTTGGTTGGTTGAGACTTCAGATAAGCTGAATCTGTTTCGTTTTCAAGCCATAGTAAATCAGTTGTTGGTATGTGAGGCTCTGTATGGTTCACATAAATGCATTCCAGTGTTTCACCGAGATGCTTATAGCTGATGTTTTCAGCTTCGATATATAATGTTTTAAATTAACGCATTAAGGAAATTCACATTCTTTCATTCAGCCTTTAACTTTCTGTAAGTAGTGGTCCTCTCTTTCACATTCACTGACATATGCCAGAAAAATTCAGTATTTTACCCTGCAGGCAGCCCATGGGACTGGGATGAAATGGCCTCTATACATAGGGTATGACTTTATTTGCTAAAGAGGTTATTTGAAAAAGCCCTTAGGGTACTGCTGCCCTTTTGTCCCTCAAACTAGTAGGGGGAAAAATATAAAAGGAACTACACAGTAATCCCTTGTAGACAGGTGACCTTAAGCCAATTCTATACTGTAGGGTTTGTTTCCATTTAAACTCAAAACAGACAAAGGAAAAAAGCAATTTGCAGGTTTTAATCTGTTGCAGAAACATTGCAATTCTTTTTTTCCTGTAAATTATTCTCAAATACAGGCAAGTTTTACTGCAAATTCATAAAATTTAGTATTGTTCCATGTAATTTAATTTAATGTTTTGTGGGCAGTATGTCCTATATTCTAGCAAAAATAGCATCTGAGGACTGACAGAAATAAATGTACCCCTGTTTATTTCAGGTAACCTGTTCAGGATTTTACTTTCCTTACAAGTGTTTAAATCCTGCAAGTAGAGACGAGCATAATTAAGAAACCGTATGTAGACCTTCAGATTCCAGTAACAGTATTAACATATTAAAATTAGTCAATAGCAGGACCCACTGGAAAAAAAACAGCAATTGCTTTTTTCTTTGAAGTTCTTTTTTCTGTCCTTCTTAGAGTTGACTGTTGATTGAAGTTACTGGAGCTACAGTCAGACTAGATCAGAGTTGTCACAGGGTCATGGTCCAACTGCAGGTGGAACATTTTGCGGTGGTGTGTTTGGTATTTAAACCTGTGTTCATCGGTGATAGTTTTACAATGAAAGCCACCGTATTATTCTTTATATGATGCAATCAGCTATTATTAAATATGTTCCATCGCAATTAGATACTGCTTTTCCATAGGCGGTCTTCAAAATATCATTATAAATTACGAACAGCAGCTCTGAACCCACTTCAGGATAGCCTCTAATAAGTCACAGGTGTGACATCACTGAGCGCTGTAATTAATGGGTGTTATGCCACTCCCTTGACTTATGAGTTTTTCAAAGGCTTTTAATTACTTCTGAGTTTAAGCCATTCTGGCAGAATTTTGAAGGAACTCCGGTGGCAGCCTGTTCTGAATGAAGCTGTTCCAGCGACATCTGGAAAAAGAGCCACTCTGGTGGCTGAAGGAAAATGCTTCAGCTGTTCTTCACGCCTGGTAGTCTAGAGGGAGGTTAAAGGAAACCGCTTCTGTCGATTGCTGCAGGCACCTAGTTACTGTGTTCCCTTTCTGCGTCTGGGGAGGAGCTATAAAAATTGTGGTCAAACCCATGTATTACATAAAATGAAAGAGAGAAAAACAGCTGAAAGGCTGAGAATGGCTTGAAGGGTTATCATGATGTCATCAACCTGATTTTAGGTATAGAAAAGCCATTGTTTCACCTGTGAGTGCAGACTTCATGTAACTGATAGAGTAAGTAGAAAAGAATGCCATCATTTGTAACGTATCAAGAACAAGTTATAAATGATCACCAGTTAATCAGCATTTAAACCAGTGTTCTTTAATTTCAGTGCCAAAATCCAAGAGCAGAATTTCACTCCCATACGCACAAACGCACACACACACACCAGAATGCACATATAATATTAACTCAGGTGTAAAGCTTTGTTCTCTGAACAGCTGAAGGTTCATGTCATTGTTTATATGCACAAAATACACATTTCTCCATATATTGGCACTATACTAGTGTTATCACCATAGCGTTCCCTCCTCTTCAGATGATCTTCTGTTACAACATTTATTTTTGTGAGGAAAATAAAATATGGTAAATGTAAACCAATTATTTAACCAAATTACTTTGATTGTGGGAAACTGACAATAGGTGTTACAGCTTCTCAGCAGTGAAATACACACAACAGAGTAGACCGTGATATTCTGTACTGCGGTGTAAGTCAGTGTAGCGCATTTATTTCATGTAGCAAGCTGTGAGAGAGGAGAAGCACAGGAGACGAGCAAGTCCATCTTGATGAACTGTTATTCTATAGCTGTGCTTTATGTTGTAAGTTGTTTAGTTTTTCTAATTGATTGTTAATATATTGGGACAGCTCTTCGCAGAAACCTTGATGACTGATGTCAACACTTAAAATGTGTACACATGGGTATGAGGTGCCCAGCTAATCAATTAACGTGTTAGAGACTTGCCAAACTACCATTTGTAATTTTGATTTCTAGTAAATGTTGATGACGAACAGGTTAGTTCGGTTACCTATAATGATTACCCACTTTAATAGCTCTACCTTTTGCCCATGGGTTGGGGCGGGGTGGGGGGAGTATTACAATTATATGCAGCAGTACACCCACATGATTTGGGTTTATTCTCCAAGCTTAAATGCATCAGCCCTTCCCTGAAATAGCTGTGAGTTAGGAGAGCATTCTGGGTATTGTCATGCAAATGAGGCCACCAAACATACCACTTTGCTTCAAAATTGCTCTGCAGTGACAAGTAGCTTTTAAAACTGGAACAGGGTTTTCCAAGCTAAGTGGGCAACCCTATATATCCTCTGAGATCCACTTTCTAAAATAAATGCCTATATACAAAGTCCTAATTCCACATCTGAGTGCTCAGATTGGCACTTACTACATACCCGTACATCTCATTCTAATGCAGATTAAGGTGGTCCTTTATGCTTGAGTATTGTGTTTCTCCCACGTTCATACAGTGGGGAGGGAAAAAAAAAAAATAAAGAAAACAGAAGATGCATGTAGCACTGAGAAGTCGAGTTTGATCTGGTATTCGGCAATTCTTAAAGCCAAGGTTTCATGATATATCGCTTCAACCAGTCCAAATTTTAATTAATGCTACAGCAGCTTCTCAGCAGCAGTCAAGAGCTTAGCTAATAGGTCATGAGGAAAAAACAAGTCCTCACCTGCCTCATGGTTCACAGAAAATATCCGTAATCAGAAGCTATTTTAGTCTAGTTTCAGGACCAGTTTCAGAATTGATAAGAAAATGTGACGGACATTTCTTTCTCTGTAACAAAACAAGCCCATCCCAAATAGCGCTGTTGACTGTGCTCATGAAAAAGGATGTGGGAAGAGCAACAGAGTTAAACACAGTGACTATCCTGGGCGATTCAGGACTAGGTAGCTTTTAACCAGCATCTTAATGCCATTTGGAAGCCAGGATGGATCTGAGAGTACTGGCACTAGATGGAGAATAAGCAAAATCCAGATCTCTTTTTTTTTTGTGTTTTAAATCAAAATTGTATTAATCACATTGTGAATCAGTGGGAATTTTGTCCCATGTCCTAAATGTGGCCATGATTTTACTCTTAATGTCTGACCAGTATTGTTCCATGTGCCGTTCACTGGATGTAACGAAGCCATAGATACAAATCGCAGGGCTGTCATAGGAATGGATGTCCTCGATCTGCTGGCCAAGTAAGGATTTATAAAAGCTGGTAGAGACAGTGGGTACTGGGCTGCTGCAGTGCTAGAACAGCCAGGCTTCTCAAATCCCCTGTGGCCCAGTGTCAGCTGCATTGTCAGTGTGGTGTTGCATGTTGCCTCATAGAAATGCCTAATGGTCTTTTAAATACCAGTGTATCTAATTCAAGACATTCCCATCTGACAATGTAGATCTTAAGGACTTCACAGCTAGTTTGATCTTTTCATTCATGCATCTCTGTCCTCACAAGTAGGAGCTTTCCTGGGACAACGGGTTAAAGTTATGGAGAGGCTTGGGGTTTCTGGTGTTTGCTGCACATCTAGATGGTACCTGAACTCTACGAAATGAATTGCCCTCAAACCATCCCAACATATAAATCTCTAAATATTTTTGTTTAAAATATTTAATGTTAGTGTGAATGGATTAAAAAAAAAGAGAAAGAGAAACAAAATGGTTTTGAGAACGAGCTATTTTTGTTGTGTGTTGGCTACGTTATCTCCCAACCTCTTTTGGAGCTGTTGTTTAAGTAGAACTTGGTGTTACATTTCCTTTTACTACAAGTGCTGTTCATACACAAATGGAAGCAGATCATGATGCAGCAAAGAACTTTTTATACTGCATAGATTTTGCAGCAAAATAGTGCATTATCAGCATTATATGCCTCAGTGAGGAATGTTTTGCTGTTTTAAATATCATTATGAGAAGAATTTAATATCTAGATACAAAGATTCTACTGGAAACTTTTGAGCTAGGCTGTTGTCGTCTAACTGAAAATGAAAACCTGTTCATGATAATTAGACAAGGGGGATTAATGGAAGACCCCCACTATATATATACTGTTTAGATGCAACTCCAGGGATCTACTTTATCAGCTAGAACATGACTGCATTCATTTTTGGTTGCTTGCCATGGGACAATCCCAGAAATAATTGGCAATCCGTTGCCCTACTGCACTTAAACCCCTTGTCTACAAACATGATGCAAAGTGAAGGTGGTTGAGGTTTCATAAAAATGAAGCACATGGTGTGACAAACCCATCTGTGCCAGCTTTATTAAACAAAAGTGGCCAATTTTATCATCATTGCCTTTTGTTCTGCACAATACTATTCACGCCGTGGTTTTATGAATGCTTGCCGGTAGAGTCTGTAAGCCTCGATTTATCTGACTGCTTCTTCTCCTGTGCAGTCTGTTCTCAATTGCACTGCTAGCTTCCCTGCCCCCGCGGTTTCCTCTCCTTACCCGGCCCTTCTCCCCAGACAAATCCAAGGTAGAACCTCCTAGCAATTTGCCAAGGTTCTGGGCTCAAAGACTAAACTAATTTGTTTTTGAATTGCAGATCAAACGTAAACTGCAAAGAAGCATTTAATCAGTTAGGAGAAGCAAGGGTACGGCTTGTTTAAGTCCCAGAATCCATAAACCTGTAATGATTTTATTATATTGGTGTCAGTTTTCATTATTTTCATGAATGGGTATTCCCTGCTTAATGCACGATATTTGCATCTGATGAACCAATGAGTTTAAACACGGTTTGTTTTAATGCTTTGTGAATTTGCATTCAAATTCATCAGAAGTAATTCTATTTGAAATCACACAGGGCTAAACACAGTGGTTGTAAATCCATTTGAATTGAGATGCCAGAATCAGCCCATTAATCTACAAATGTACAATATAATTTTTGTATGGTTGGTGGGCTTTTGTTCTGTTTTTTCGTCATGAGGCAGAGGGATACCAAGTGCGTGTGTGGGAGGGGAAGTGTTCGGGGAGGTTGTGATAAATTGACCAAGAGGGAGTATATCTTTGTTATGGAAACTGGTCTGTGAAAGGAACATATGAAAGGCCAGAGACCATGGTTTGAGCATGTCTGTCACTGCCACTTGAGGTAGTTGCACGAGGAGAAAGGGAGTCACTCAGATAAGCAGGTTTCCTAATATTTAGGACGATAGAGGTTGTCATCAACACCTGCTATTTGGTCTTCAGAGTATCAAAGTTCACCCACAGCTTGGAGCTGTGCTATGGCCTGAATTTAGTATTTTAAGTCCCCTTGCTAAACACTCTGTTAGCTTAGATTTTTTCTGTGGTCTCTTGTTAAAAAGGGAATGAATAAATGCAGCAAGGTTCACCTCCAGCAGAAACAGGGTCATTTTGGAAGGGGTGGAGGGGGCTATATTATACCAAGGAGTGCTTCATTTTTTGATGGCTGCAGAAGAAATCTGTACTTCTTTCAGTGCCTAGGTTTTAATTTCTGTGTTCTTAAACAGACTGAATTGTCTGAAGTTAAGGTGTTTGTTTAAGCTGATAGTTATCATATTTGAAGGTGTATAGATCATTGTCTGAGAGTGCAAAAACATGTATACAGGAGAGGCACTACTCTGTGAGAAGAAACGTTTATCAACAGCATTTTCTGCACTACCTATTCTTAAGTGTTACAGCGAGGTTTTTCGATAAAGCTAATTAAAAAAACTATAAAAATGTATAGTTGTACATAAGGTACTTTAGTCTTTTAAAAGGAATGTCTTTATTCCTTTATTTGAATAGGTGACAATTCAAAATGGAACTCAGCTGATATTTTGAATGTGTTCATACAGTCATTTTGCCTAGTTAGAATCAGGCTGAAATCAGTCTGAAAGAGTTACATTTGACTGGGGGCAAAAGTGATTTTTAGCTACCTTTGTGACTGCCTTCCTCTGGGAACATGCACTGCTGGTTTGGCCCTTGTAAAGCAGAAATTAAAGAGTCTGAGTCCCTGTTTTGAATATGTCATAGGCTTGGGCTAACTGAGGGTCCAACTTAGAACAGCATTTAAGCCTATGCTTAGCATTAGCTATATGCTTAATTCCCCAAAGCCTAACTACAGGCCCCTTCTTATGCACTTGTAAGAATCATGATGATCGGGAAGTCTACCATCTGACATCTGTGAAATGAGCTGGTAGACTTGAGTCTTTTTCATAATGAACCAGTTTCCATCTCATAAAACTCTGTAATTGCAGATGGTATCAGTGGACACCTACGACAATCTCAGCAGAGATTGCAGCCCGGCATGCCTCATTATAGGATACATGGACACTGAACTCCTCTCTGCTCATGAACATGGGGTTGATTCATTGACAGGGCATTATCAGGAAAATTGCAATGATGTGACTTGTGCTTCACTGTGGGTAAATGGAGTACCTCAACTCTTGGAGTTGACAATAGGCTCTTCAAAGAAATGATAATGCTGTGATTAAGGCATAAAGCTGGGACTCAATACACCTGGGAATTCTTGTGTGACCCTGGCAACACACGTTTTGTTGTTTTTCACTTCTCTGCCTGAAAAGTTAGAATAATGCTTTTTCATTTTGTGGTCTTATTTAGTGATAAATGTATTGCTAATTGTGAGCAATTCAGGAGATACCGTTTTAGAGGCACATGGTTAATAAATGCCATTAGATTTTAAATGTGTTCTGTTCAGTTTGCATTTGCATGTGCTTGTCCCTAGCACTAGTGGAAAGCAAGCAAATTTTATTTTGCTTCCTAATTCTGCATTGATGAAATCAGCTTTAGGAACACAGACCTAAAAAGCTTGCATAGAGTTCACTCTGTTGTGAATGAGACCCTAAAAAATAACAAGTGGAAGAAGAAATACATTAATTTTGGACTTCTTTTAGCTTGTTCTTCTAGAATCATAGAATTGTTTAGGTTGGAGTCATCAAGTTCAACCATTAAGCTAACACTGCCAAGTCCACAACTAAACCATGTCCCTAAACACCACATCTATACATCTTTGAAATACCTCCAGGGATGGTGACTCAACCGCTGCCCTGGGCAGCCTGGTCCAATGCTTGACAACCCTTTCAGTGAAGAAATTTTTCTCAATATCCAATCCAAACCTCCCCTGGTTCAACCTGACGCCATTTCCTCTTGCCCTATCACTAGTTACTTGGGAGAAGAGACCAACACCCACCTCGCTACAACCTCCTTTCAGGTAGTTGTAGAGAGCTATAAGGTCTACACTCAGCCTCCTTGTCCTTCTTTGGACACACTCCAGCACCTCAATGTCCTTCTTGTACTGAGGGCCCCAAAACTGAACACATTACTCAAGGTGCAGCCTCACCAGTGCCGAGTACAGGGGCACAATCACATCCCTGCTCCTGCTGACCACACTATTCCTGATACAAGCCCGGATGCTGTTGGCCTTCTTGCCCGCCTGGGCACACTGCTGGCTCATGTTCAGCCGGCTGCCAACCAACACGCCCCGGTCCTTCTCTGCCAGGCAGCTCTCCAGCCACTCTTCCCCAAGCCTGGAGGGTTGCATGGGGTTGTTGTGACCCAGGTGCAGGACCCAGCACTTGGACTTGTTGAACCTCATACAGCTGGCCTCGGCCCATCGATCCAGCCTGTCCAGATCCCTCTGCAGAACCTTCCTACCCCCAAACAGATCAACACTCCTGCCCAACTTGGTGTTGCCTGCAAACTTACTGAGGGCGCACTCGATCCCTTCATCTGGATCATTGCTAAAGACATTAAACAGAACTGGCCCCAACACTGAGCCCTGGGGAACCCCGCTTGTGACTGGCCACCAACTGGATGTAGCTCTGTTCAGCACAACTCTCTGGGCTCGGCCATCTAGACAGTTTTTTACCCAGCAAAGAGCGCACCCATCCAAGCCATGAGCCGCCAGCTTCTCTAGGAGGATACTGTGGGAAACTGTGTCAAAGGCTTTGCTAAAGTCCAGGTAGACAACATCCACAGCCTTTCCCTCATCCACTAGGCAGGTCACCTTGTCATAGAAGGAGATCAGGTTGGTCGGGCAGGACCTGCCTTTCATGAAGCCATGCTGACTGGGCCTGATCCCCTGGTTGTCCTGTACATGCCTGGAGAGCTCACTCAAGAATGTCTGCCCCATAACCTTCCCCGCTACCGAGGTCAGGCTGACAGGCCTGTAGTTCCCTGGATCCTCCTTCTGGCCCTTCTTGTAGATGGGTGTCACATCAGCAAGCCTGCAGTCATCTGGGGCCTCCCCTGTTGACCAGGACTGCTGGTAAATGATGGAGAGTGGCTTGGTGAGCACTTCTGCCAGCTCCCTCCGGACTCTTGGGTGGATCCCATCCAGCCCCATAGCCTTGTGGGTGTGTAAGTGGTGTAGCAGGTCGCTAATCATTTCCCCTTGGATTATCGGGGCTTCATTCTGCTCCCCTTCCCTGTCTTCCAGCTCAGGGGCTGGGGCTCACTATTAAAGTCTGAGGTAAAGAAGGCATTAAGTACCTCAGCCTTTTTGTCAGCCTTTGTAACTGTGTCTCCCCCCCACATCCAATAAACAGTGGAGATTCTTCTTAGCTCTCCTTTTGTTGCTAATATAGTTGTAGAAACATTTTTTATTGTCATTTACAGCAGTAGCCAGATTAAGTTCTAGTTGGGCTTTGGCCCTTCTAATTTTCTCCCTGTATAACCTCACAACATCCCCTTTATTTCCCGTGTTCCAGCCAAAGTGCTCTGTTCAGCCAGGCTGTTGTTCTTCCCTGCTGGTTCATCTTTTGGCACACAGGGACAGCCTCCTCCTGTGCCTTTAAGATTTCCTTCTTGAAGAATGTCCAGCCATCCTGGACACCTTTGCCCTTCAGGACTGATACAGACACTGATAAAATTTTTGTTCTGTGTGTGTTTTCTTTTTATAAAGACAATAATATCATTCAAATAGCTTTAGAGTCGTCTTATTTCAGTAGAAGCACCTGAATAATGTTTTAAGGGTACTTGGAGACATACTGAAAGAAATTATAAACCTCAAGAGGTTTTGGAGCACTCGAACATATACCAAAAGATATAGCATTGAAATCTTGAAGCAAGCCCTACCCAGGACTCGTAGCAGCTATTTCCACCTGTGAAATGACAATGAGTCCTCCTGCACTTTTTGTCTGTTATGTGCCAGAAGTTAGGAAACTGTTAGTTCACTAAACTACGGTAGCTGGAAAAAGAGTAAGAAGTATTAAAAAAATGGTGGCTGAAATGAGAACCCATTAACATAGGTGTCAGCGGGAGCTGTTAGTTTCTCAGTGGTTTTGAAAATCAGGTCTTCCAGGTATCTAGCTCCAGGCTTCTGGGGTTTTTTTGGTAGGGGTGTTATCTGGTCTCTGTCTTGTTGCATATCACAAGCTTTGCCACTCATGATCATAACTTCCTCTGAAATTTTGTCTACTGCACTGAAAAATGCGAACTGAGTTCCAGCAATAGTAAAAGTGCTTGGGGTCCACTTATGTTACCACTAATGTTGCCGTAGCAGGTCCTGTGTAACAGCAGAATAAGAGGCACATTCACTGCACTGTGCTACAGACAAGTATACAAGGAGCCATGGTGTTTTTAAACTGCTTGGCATCATTTAATTAACATGCTTTTAAGCATTATTTGGCTTCAGTTGTAGACAGGTATATGTAATAAATCTGCAAACAAGTGCTATCAGAAGTAAGAGCTAAGTGGCACTTCAAATATATTAGAAAAATGTGATCACTAATAAGTTTTAAAATATTCCCTCTTTCTCTAGTCTAAATTGGGTCTCAGGAAGGAAAAAATAAGAAGAGCTAATGAAATGACCTGACAGAGTGGCAGTGTTTGTTTACTAGTCCATATCTGAATAGGATTCATGCTTCATCTGATTGACAGTCGTTGTACATTCTTTGGCTTAAAGACTTAAGGCGCCAGAGTCTTGGGTGAACTTTAGTTCAGAATGGAGTTGTTTACAAAAGTTAAGTAGTTACTGCAGAATCGCATGCTGTGTTTCACTGAACTGCTTGGAAATGGTATGGTTTTGCAGTACAAATGGTGATGAATCAAGATAAAACATATTCTTAACTACTGTGCAGTCAATTTATTCCATCTGGGAGCTCTGTCACCCTGGCACCTGGAAGTGGACGAGGTAGCTGACTTGGCTTTCCATTGCTCACCATGTCCAAACGTCTTCCTGCAGTATGGCATGAATGTTCTAGTGTTCCCTCAAAATCAGACTTTGCTTATCCAAAAGGGACAAAAATTTTCCTCCCTCTTCAGCATTTGCAGAACATGTAGCCAGAATACGTGCACTTAAATCTTCAATATTTCCGTGCAAGTCGGCCTTCTAATAGTTCTTGTTCTCTATTCTGAATATTCCTTAGTCAAGATCTCTCCTCTAGTGAGGTCAGGACATAATTCAGTTGTATCTGTACCAGAACAATGTGTAGCAGACGTGCCTTTGAATGTGCAATTAAAAATTGCTTTGGCCTGTTTTCTTTTCCTGTTTTGCATTTTCATAAACTCGTGTAATTTGATGAACACTGTCATTCTTTAAATTTCTTCAGCATTACAGTTCTCAGGGGACTTCTCTCTCATTGAATGTCATTTTTGCATATTTACTTTCTCCACAAGTGCTAGTATGGAGTAGCACAAGTTGAATCTTGCAATGTTATCTTTCTATTTACTTGTTACATCCTGGTTTTTTTTGTAGTGATGTTAACACTTCCTCCCAATTTAGTATTAACTCCATATGCCATCTAAAACCTGTTGATTTCTACTTCTAGGAAACCAACAGTGTAGGTAGTTTTGTCGACAGAGTAGTAGGAAAATTATTCAGATTTTGAAAGCACAGCTTTGCAGCTGAGCAGAAGCAACTCAAGTAGGAGCTCCTGAGCACTTAGGCAGAGCTGCAGTGCAACCATTCACTTTGCACTTCCCGTGCAGCCATGGCATGCGCACCATCTTAGCAACTGCTGCGTCAGTAGTGCTCAGTAATGGCTCAGAAAGCACCACCTTTGATGTCTTCTGTCTTGTTTTATCTACATATAGCCTAGTGCCTTCTAACACTGGAAGTGGAAGACAGCTCATTTAAGTACTACTGTATCAGTAGCACTGAAAATATATTTCTGTCACTAGAAGGGTCAATTATATGAACAGCTCTTCCTTTGAAGATATGCTGGAAACATCCTGCTTCCATCCCTCACCGGAGGTGAATCATGAAAAGAGGACTTTGTCACAATCTTGACCCTTGAAAGCGGTATAAAAGAGTTACCCATCTCTCCAGCCCCTACTTCCCATCCCACCTCCCAGACCAGCATGTACCCTGCTTCATGCTTCCTAAATAAACCTAGCATTACTGCTAAGCCTGTGACACTCTGAGCTGAAAAATCGGCATCTTTTCCAACCATCACCATTTTAGGCGTAATAAGCCTTGATGCTGTCAGTGCCTCGGGAGGAGTGAGGGGGCAGCAGAGGGGAAGGCCTCTGCATTGTAAGCGGATCACCTCTAACCAGCCCTGTTCCCTCCCTCTCAGAAGCAGTTGGATCCCTTGCACTGAGACCAACTTTTGATGTGGGAAGTCTGGTGTCAAAAGCTCAGGAACCACAGTAATAATTAATTCATCTTTGTCTCATGCCATCTACCAGTCTGGGGACAGCTGTACTGGTGGTTGATCCTATGTTGTGGTTACACATATAAGGCTGAAGTGTCTAACTGGTTGTTTTTTCAAAACACTGGTTGGCATGACCTACAACTTGCAGGCTAAATGATCATAGTGCTCTTTTCCAGCTGTAGATCTATTGCAACTATTATTAGCCACTGGCTTTATATTTGATGCTATAAAAGCAAAGAAATAGTTCTTTCTCCACCGAAAACCTGTACAAGCTAAAACGTAAAACCCCCTTCCCTTGTTTTCTTCTGAAGCTGGTTGTAATGCTCTCTTCCTCTTACTGTACCAGCCTCTACCGTTTGACCAGGTGTATGTCATTCCTCCTGGTTTCTTTCCTATATTCCCAAGCAAGTGAGAGACAAAAAGGAAAATATCAACTGTATGTCAGTGTCCAGATAAAAAGCTACAAAATTAAGTTATGAAGCTCAACCTCTTCAGCAAAATTAACTGATCTCGTATTGGCCCAGCATAGCTCCTTCTTCCTGACAGATTATTGCTTATAATCATATGAATCAGGGCTCAAAATGATCATCAAAATGATTTTGATGAAGTCCACAAAAGAGAGTACGGTCATTTCTGATGCTTTGGATATTGGAACAGAATTTTTTTCTGTTAAGATAGCATATTAATTGCTTTACTTATTAGATGAGCATTACCTTTTGATATAACCCATCCCGTGGGCTCCTGACAACTTGCATGCTGAGAAGTCCTGTCCTTGAAGTTACTGTAGTGTACAATGATCAGAACTTACCACTGATGTTTTGTTAGCATTTACTAGTAACATCTTGGCAGAGGGTGACCTCTAGTACTGTCCCTAAACATTTTCAATTTACAGACTCAAGAATTTTTGCTGTCTTTGCCTCTCATTCTTTTGAAGAGGTCAGCCCTTTACAAATTTGCCACAAGAAAGAACTTCAACATACCCTGTATACTTAAAAAGCTTAATAAGAATATAGCCACAATGAACACACAACATACAATTCATTTTAATATTTGTAGAAGAAATTCACGTTAAGTGTACACAAGCAGCTGCTGTCATTTGGCTATGAGCAGATGTTAGACCTCCGAAAGCTTTGCTGATAATTAAAATACTAACAGTTAGTGTTTTACCCCAGCTGCAGGTTCTGTTTACTGTAAATTTGATTTTAATGGTGCCTCTGTGCAGTTATTGAATAGAGGTTTGTTTTCTACTACACATACAAAAGTGTCTACAATGAAGACAAATGGTTATTTCCCGTAATTTACTCTGGAAAGATATGAATATATACACTGTAACATAGTAGAATTTATAAATTAAATACAGCTATGACTATCACATTGGAAATGGTAGTTTCTGCTATCTTAACTAACAAAAAGAACTAAGGAAAGTTACTATTTCTAGTTATTCCCAAGCATTCCCCCTAAAAACTGCTGTGCTTTTCAAATGGGTTGAGACGTGCCCTCAAGCAAAGAACAGGTGCTGCTTTTTACTGAATGGGTGCATAAATCAGAATTAATAAATACAGCAAATCACAATATCACAATTTGATAGGTGTGCAGAAGAATATTATTTCTGCTTGATCATTTAATAACATGATGTTTTATTTTAGGTATCCCTTACAAGTGTCTGCTCTCTTTAGTGCGTATATGTACATCAAACGTTAGGGAAGGCTAGCCCCTTTCAGAATTGTTAATCCCAAGGGCCTGATTATGCAAACACAATGCATAATGCAAGCTACCATGTTTAATCCCTTTGAGACTATTGAGGCTAACTATGGCAGTAAGCAGTACTCTTGATAAATGTTTATAAGATCAGGATCTAAATGTATATATTCTTGAAGAACAAAAGCTCTTGCTGAGATAATAATGACATAAAGGGTTTTTTTGCCTTTTTTGACAAAACAGTTACTGTCTGGGACTAGACCTATTTCAGAAATCCAGATCATTTTCCTTATAAGCAGAGCTTGTGGGGTTTTTCCCCCCGATTTTCTCATATTAGCACTCGTATTATTTTTCGTGTTATCTTATAGGTTCTGCCTGCCTAGGAAACAGAATCCTCCAGTTTGACCAAGTACCTCTTGAAATTGGGATTCTGATTCAGAAGTGCTAAAAATGCACTTTCTCATTGCATTGCGGGGGTTAAAACAGCAAAAGTGCATCCATATGGCATCAATGTCAGTTGTTCCCAAACTGAGGGCCAGAGTAGTCTTTGAAGCTAAGTCTTTGAAGTGGTCTTGAAGCCAAGAAATGTTCAGGCTGGCTATCCTCAACTCCAGCTCCTAAAATTGCACTGGAGGAACTAGCTAAAATACTCCAAAGACATCCCTAACGCTGCTTGCCCCTATAGGTAATTGCTGTATATGCCACAGTGAGGTTTTTGCTCACACATAGGAGTTGAGAAGACAAGCCTGCGTGGTGGCAAGCAGGTAAAGAGGAAAAGCAGTCTACGAGGAAATCAGTTACTGTGCAGGTTAGGCAGTTGTAAAATCTGCACGTTAACACTGTACAGGTTTGCCAGGATCAGTGGGAGTTTCGGTATGTATATTTTGTATTTGCATAGCTTCTGTAACACTGGGCTCGATAGTGTTCATTTTTGACCTTGCGTGCAGGAAAAGAGAAACTGAAATTTTTCACAGAGAAGTCCTTTTCCCAGAGGTTAATTGGACACTGGAGGGAAACTAAACCAAACCAAACAAACTGCCTAAACACCCTAACTGAACGGCTCAGCTATTTATTTTGGTGGTTGTTTTTTCTTTTGTTTCTTCTTGTTGCTGTTATCATAGCCCTCTAAGGTGTGGGAGGTAAAAATAACAAGCAGGAAATTTCAGTCTGTTTTTCAAAAGAAAAAGAATTACAAAAATATCTCCTTTTACATTTTAAGGAAGGCAAAAGGATATCTGCTGCTTGGTTTAAGATACCTGAAAGGTTAAAACTTCATCCTTTATTCAAGCAATTCTTAGAAGACCTTGAAGTTTCTAAACATGATTGAGTGGTTAAGGACAAAGATAGAAACCAAGGGTGTTTTGAGTTTCAGCACTGAAACACGGCATTACTGGATTTTTAAGTACAAAATGAACCATGAACACTATTTGGGAATTGGTTTTGTTGTTTAATTTTCCTTTTACAGCAATAGTACACTGAAAGGAAAAAAACTGTGCTGCACTGGTATCTGTTGAGATTTACATACTTTGTGTCAACAGTGGAAATTTTTTTATGTTTCTTAGGGAGCTGTTTAAGTCCCCTATAGGTATACTTATTTATACTGCTTTACAAATATTTTCTCCCTTCGTGGACATAATAGTTCCGACAGAGCCATTTTGGGTTGCTGATTTATTTCACTTCTTGGTTTGACCCATCCTTGTTTCTTTCCTTCAGCAGAAGACATGAATGAGCCTTCACAACCTCTGATTTAGTAGCTTAACTAGTTGATTTAGAAAATGCTGGCCCATGCATCACTTGCACATAAAAACCCTAAAAATGAGAAAGAATAGTTTTTACTATGGTTAAGGGACAGAGATCTGAAAAATGTGGCGTATTATGGCCTCCAAAAATCAAGGAAATCCCAAAGCTATGACATTATGCTGCAGTTCTTACACTGCACTTAATTAATTAAAGTAGAAATCATTACAAAAATAACAAAAAAAAAAAAGAAAAGAAAGAAAAAAGAGCAGAAACTTGGAGCTTGATCAAGGCCTAAATTATTTCTTTATGAATTTGAATGGTGGGCTTACTGTACCATTCAAAATGTTGTACTGCCATGTAGACAATAACATTTAAAATAAAAACAGCAGTTGCTCATTAAGAGATGCCAAATATAAGTTGAATTTTCTGTATCTTTTAAATTCCTTGAAGGCTGTATTTAATTGAAGGAAAAGATGTTTCTTTGCATTCGCGTTATTTAATATTCATTGCATTTAAGTAGATACCAAATATTCATATGTGTCAATAAATAACATACCTAATCGCCAAAGTTTGAAAAATTAAGTGTTGCTGAATAGGGTGCTATAAATCAGGCCTCCCTGAACTTTTGCAGAAAAGGAAAAATAGCTGGTTTAAGCTTGCTGTGTAAATGCAGATCATTTCCGTCGTCGTAATAGATTATTTCATTTATGACTTACTGCTTTGTCCTAAAGGTGCTCCTTGAGAAGGATGTCCTCAGCCTAGCCTCACCATGCACAACCGCTTGCTACAACTTTTGGGGAAGGCTTAGAATTCTAAAGAGGCTGCTGGCTGAGAGCAAAGTGGTGCTTTACATATAATATTAGCCCAGACTTTCCTAACGCGTTACGCATTTCTTTCTGAGACAAGTCTCCTTAATGCCATCTTTATCTGCTACACGATGCATGAAATCTACTTTCTGTTTTAGAACTGCGGCTGACCCCCGACCCCGCGAGTGGCGCCACAATGTGACCTTTCTATTGTCATCAGCTTTCATTCTCCTGAAAATTCTATGAATTTTTATTACAAGTTTTTTTAAACCAAGCTGAGGCTTCAACAAATTACTTGACACAGATGAGATGAAGTTGTTGAAGTAGTGTTAGATAAGTTTTACAGCCAGCATGTGTGCTGCTGAACAGTACAAAGCCAGTGTCCTACAATGTCATACACCAGTAACTGCTGAGCCTACTATTGGATAAATACATCATTTTATGGAACATTGATTGTTCTATAAACCCAATGGAGTATTATGCTCTATGATCAAACCATTTAGATTGTGTGTAGAGCACAGAAAATGCCATATTCAGGATGGTACTAAAAGTGCCATTTGTGTATTTTATGGATGTCATTACAGGGGAAACTTCTCTCTGTAGGCCCTGTTTACTGCAAAATTTTTTAGTCTGTAATGACATTTTTCATTCACAACGTATGCCTTCAAGAGAGGGGGCCCTTGTTTTATTTGTTTCATTCGAGTTTACGGCACAAATCCTGTACATTTTAATTAAATGTAAGCTTAACAAAAGAATAAGGTATTTATTCTGTAGGGAACAAATGATGACAGTAACAAAAGAATAAAACAGACGCACAAAAGAAAGTCAGGTATTGAGTAAAAGAGAGGGGAAAAGGTACGAAGCCCTATTTGTAGTTTCCCAGAAGCACATTAAACATCAAAGCGTTTCTTTTAGCCCCATTTCAGGAGTTTGTGGTCTCCAAGAATTAAAATAACCTGTGAATATGGATTTAATGTCTAAAAATCCTGACATTTTCAAATAAAAAACTAACATTCGCTCAGGACTCCAACTGATAAATAATGGCTCTGCTGAAATGACAGACTTCTTGGAAAGAAACCAATTCTGTGATCATTGCACCCCTAGATATGAAACACCTCTTTACAAATTGTCTGAATATGAGCTCTCATATCATTATGTTTTGTCATTTTAATGCCTATTTGTGTATCTTTTTAATTTGCAATGACGTGCAATCAGCAACAAGTCCACTTTTCCTAATATTAATGTGAGCTTGTATTGCAGCTTATGTTCGCCATGTCAGCCAACACTTACCCCTTCCCTTTACCCGTTTTTAAGAGGGGGCGAGAGGCGGGCTGGATTTAGTAGGACAGCATGATTTGTTGCTACATACAGTCCAAGAATGTGACATGTTCCTTAAAAACATAAAAATTCCTACAAAAGTTGTGTTGGATAGCTGTGCTCCATTATAGAAATGCACTGTTCCAAAGTCGAAATAGCAGCTAAGCCTCAAAATATGTTGTTTTCTAAATATCTTCCCTACTTGGCTTTTCACTGTTAAAACAAAAGAAAACCAGTAAAATCTGCAATTCATATTTACCATGAAAAATCACTAAAATTGGAGTTGATGTTCCCAGTAAATTCTTGGTCATAGTCCAGTTAAAATTTAAAGTTACAGTAGATTCACATTAGTTTAAATGACACTTGAACTTCTACACAGCTCAACATTAATTCATTATAGTTGAAATGGAAGAATCTTCAGTGGGTGAATCTTTTACAATCTGATTGAGGCTGTTACATTTTATAGGAGCCATTTTTCAAAGCAGTACTGACAGCACTCGAAGTTATTAAATTGCTGAATCAAAAGATGAACCTGCAATCGCATTTATGAACTGTGATGGAATAGCTGGGGTTGCACTGAGCTGAGGTTAAGATGTTGGTGTAGTTAAGCTTCATCACACCCCTTAGTGACAGCAGTATTTACCCATGTAGTTTACTTTAATGGTCAGGAAGTGGCTTAACTCACCTCTGGATTCAAATAGATTAAGCAAGCAGTCAGAATGGCATAATTATCAGTGCTGCAAAGGATTCACCGGATAGCTCTTCACCCAGGAGACTTCCCATTCAATTGCACCGTAAAGACTGGAGTTGCATAGATTCGTGGGTACAGCATTTATTTGAGGAGATGAAAACAGGATGAATTTCCTTTTTCTATCCCTTCCCTGGACCGGAGCTTCTCCTCAATGCAGTGACGCTGTGTCCCATACGTAAATTACCATGATCTTAGGGGAAAGATGTCATGATTTTGCTGTGCGTGTGTGAAAATTATGATCGTAGAGTTATTTTGATTTTGAAATCCAGTGGAAAATGCATGATTTGTAGAGTTATTTTGATTTTGTGCCACATCACTGCCAGGCTCCTCTTTTATCATGTCAACAAAGCAAGATTCCTGAGAGAATTAATTACTTCTACTCTATTATAAAATGTGGAGGAGCTAAGATAATTGTCATTTTATGTTGATTTCCCCTTCCTATTTTTCTGCTCTTTGGGGGGTCTTGTGAATGTCAGTGCCTACAGAGAGCACAGGAAAAGTGGGTATAAGAACCAGCTGTACCACAGTAAGCTTCCTTCTTGCTTATGCCTGACAAAATGTACTTCAATTGCATATGCCAGATTTATCATGCAGCATCACTTGGAAACACTCTAATGGTTTAAATTGTTAATTTTCTTTTCCAAAGATAACCTGCCTTGCAAACTAAGATGGAGGAAGTTGTATAACATCGGTTTAGACTTGTGAAGGTGATTTGCAGCCTTTCAGCTTAACAAAAATACTTCTTGTGCTTCACAGTGCAGTTCTCCACCAGAAGCTTTGTAATAGAAAAAGAGATAGATAATACATACATACATACCGGCAAGAGCTCAGTCTTTTAAGCATTGGTGTTATCTTGGAATATTAGCTTGATATACACCTTAGCATATCAAGTTGCTAGAGGCTGCAAGATGCCAAGTACTCAGTCTCAGAGTAACACAGCTCCTAAGTGTGAACTTTCCTTTAAGCAAACGAGCCTCTGGTTTTTAGAGCCTAGTTTAGTTCTCTCTGGAATCAGAGCCTTGACAGCTCTATGCTTGGGGTGAAAGAGCCCCCTTAGACCAGCTTGGCCTCTTGAGTTCAACAGAGCATGTTGTTCACTAGAAGTGTCTTGGTGGCTCGGAAAGTACAATGCTAGCCTGAAA
This sequence comes from Phalacrocorax aristotelis, assembly GCF_949628215.1. NCBI lineage: Eukaryota > Metazoa > Chordata > Aves > Suliformes > Phalacrocoracidae > Phalacrocorax > Phalacrocorax aristotelis. The sequence continues at coordinate 103,934,692 of NC_134277.1, read as the reverse complement.
TTTGTCTGTAAGTCTTTTTTTTTTTTCCCTTGCTCATTTTATCCCAAATAAGCAATGGCATATCTGTGTGCATTACTGCTAAGATGCCACACCTGTTAATTCAGAGATGTGATTTTGGTTTGTGTAGGTGAATTTAAACTGGAGTGTGGGTGTGGGTAGTCTCAGCAGCATGGACTTAATCAGCCTTCCCAAGGCCCATCTGTCATTAGACCCTCACCCCATTCTCAGTGTCCTGGACCCACTCTTCTCTCTGCTTGCACTGGTTGTGGCCCAAAGCTCACTTCCCAGCACCTGCAGTATCTGCATGGGTGCTTCGGGATGGCACTGCCACGGGGAGACAGTGACTGCTAGATCTTTTCTGCCACAAACATCCACAAAGCTGGTTACAGGGTGTTCTCAGTTACGTCTTCCCGAAAAATGCCGAAGGCAACCCTGAGGCCATGCTTTGAGGATGGCGGTCATGACTTTGTGAAGCTGTGGGCATGATTTCCTTTGCTGAAGCTTTTTTGTTAGTGATGAGAACTGAGAAGGAAGCCTTCAATAACCCAAAACCAGACTGAGTGGCAGACCAAGCAGTTGGAATATGGAGGTTACAGGTATTTTAATTTGTTAATTGATTTCATGTAGAAATAATTAAGAAGTGTAATTGAGGTTTCTGTGGATGATATTTTATAGAATATCCTGCTCAGGGTAGGAAAACTACCAAGTGTTTTCTCCAGGTAACTAGGCTAGTGACCGAGTCAGTCAGGTGTGCTGGAGAAGATGCTAGGTGGGAAATGAAGGGGAAGACAATGGCATCAAAATGACAGCATGGCAATTACCTCACAAACAAAAGCAGGGTATTAAGAAGATCAGCCACAGTTTTTCACACCCAGATATGTTTAATGTAATATACAATCCTAAAATTCATTACTAAATGTGGTGGGTTGACCCTGGCTGGATACCAGGTGCCCACCAAAGCCGCTCTATCCACTCCCCTCCTCACCGTGACAGGGAGAGAAAATCTAACAAAAGGTTTGTGGGTCAAGGTAAGGACAGGGAGAGATCACTCACCAATTACCATCATGGGCAAAACAGACTTGGCTATGGAAAATGAATTTAATTTATTACCAGTCGAATCATTGTAGGATAATGAGAAAAAAAAACAGATCTTAAAACCCCTTCCCCCCACCCCTCCCTTCTTCCCAGCCTCAACTTCATTCCCAATTTCTCTATCTGCTCACCTCCAGCAGCACACGGGGACAGGGAATGGGGGCTGTGGTCAGTTCATCACATGTTGTCTCTGCTGCTCCTTCCTCCTCAGGGGGAGGACTCCTCACACTCTTCCCTTGCTCCAGCGTGGGGTCCCTCCCACAGGAGACAGTACTCCATGAACTGCTCCAGTGTGAGTCCTTCCCACAGGCTGCAGTTCTTCATGAACTGCTCTAGCGTGGGTCCCTCCCACAGGGTGCAGTCCCTCAGAAACAGACTGGTCCAGCGTGGGTCCCCCACGAGGTCACAAGCCCTGCCAGCAAACCTGCTCCAGCATGGGCTCCTCTCTCCATGGGGCCACAGGTCCTGCCAGGAGCCTCCTCCAGCATGGGCTTCCCATGGGGTCACATCCTCCTTTGGGCATCCACCTGGTCCAGCGTGGGGTCCTCCATGGGCTGCAGGTGAATCTCTGCTGTGGTGCCTGGAGCACCTCCTCCCCCTCCTTCTTCACTGACTGTCATGGTTTTAGCTGGGATAGAGTTAATTTCCTTCACTGTAGCTGGTATAGTGCTGTGTTTTGGACTTAGTATGAGAATAATATGGATAACACACTGATGTTTTAGTTGTTGCTAAGTGTGTTTATACTGGTTGAGGACTTTTCCAGCCTTCCATGGTCTGCCGGGTGCACAAGAAGCTGGGAAGGGAGGGGGCACAGCCAGGACAGCTGATCCAAACTGGCCAAAGGGATATTCTATACCATATGACGTAATGGAGGAAGTTGGCCAGGGGAAGCAGCAATCGCAGCTCAGGGACCGGCAGCGTCGGTCAGCGGGTGGTGAGTGGTTGCATCGCTTGCTGTTTGGGTTTCCCACCCAACCCTGAGAGGTTTCACCTCTCTCTCTCGTTATTTTCCTTTTCATTATAGTATTATTATTATTATCAATACTACTACTACTGTTACTGTTTTCTTTTAATTACTAAACTGTTATTATCTCAACCTGCAGGTTTTCTGACTTTGGCCCTTCTGATTCTCTTCCCCCATCCCACTGCAGTGGGGGGAGTAAGCAAGCGGCTGGGTGGTGTTTAGTTGCTGTCTGGGGCTAAACCATGACACTGACCTTGGTGTCTGCAGAGTTGTTCCTCTCTCACGTTCTCACTCCTATCCTCTGTCTGCAACTGCTGTTGCACAGCAACATTTTCCTGTTCTTAAATCTGTTACCCCAGAGGCACTACCACCGTCGCTGGTGGGCTCAGCCTTGGCCAGTACTGGGTCCATCTTGGAGCCGGCTGGCACAGGCTCTATCAGGCATCAGGGAAGCTTCTAGCAGCTTCTCACAGAAGCCACCCCTGTAGTCCCCCCACTGTCAAAACCTTGCCATGCAACCCCAGTACACCAAAGTGCTGAAGTATCACCAACAGGATCTTCTATAAAAGATGTGTTAATGTATTTTAACTGTATACTGTATTTATCTGGGCTTTTTTATACAGCATATTTTTAAAAACACATTTAAATTGTTAATAGGCTACAGAATTGTTAAACTCAGCAATTATTTCAACCTGTAAATATGTTATTTGGAAAACATGCAAATTGTTTTTGTTCACTTGCTCATTTTATCTGTGTTTTCTGCCAGTGAAATCTAAAAATTGTCAAGGATTTTTTTTCCATTTAAGCTACAATTTGTTAAAGTAATGAACTGATATTTGCCATGACACCATGTTAACATATTTTATCTTGTAGGCATTGTGTCCAAGTCCTATGAGTGCCGACTGAAGGGGCAAGGAGCAACCTTTGTGGAAACTGCAAGTCCTTTTACCGCAGCAGCACTGGGAGAGGTTTCCCCAGTTAAAGAGAAGGTCTTTCGGGGCAGTAGAAGACAGCCACAGTTACCTGAAGAAGTTCAGCAAGTTATTATTATTCAAGGATATGATGGCGACTTTGCAATTGATGCCTCTGTGGAAGAAACAGCAGCGGCTACCCTTCAGACTCTGGCAATGGCCGGTCAGATGGCCAGGGTGGTCCATATTACAGAAGACGGGCAAGTCATAGCAACAAATCAAAACGGCTCGCACGTGAGTAGTATGGTTCCGGGGCAGATACTTACCGAGCAGCTAGCAGATGGTGCAACACAGGTGGTAGTGGTTGAAGGAACAGGAACTGAGATGGAGGAGACCATTCGAATAGATGCAGTTCCTGACTCCAGTAGCACTGTACTGCAGCAGATAATGCGACAAGAAGTTTTAGATGCTTCTGAAGCTACAGTCCATCCTCCAGACTCCTCCTCGGCGTTAGATGCCCTGCTTTGTGCTGTAACAGAGCTGGGTGAAGTGGAAAACAAATCTGGACTCATTGACAGAGGCAGGTCTAGTCACAAAGATTTTGTGCAAATGCCAAACCCAGAGATGCCCAGTGTTTCCAGGGATGCAGAGGGACAAGAAATACAAATGTTCCATGAAGTTCAGGAGACTCAGGAAGATACCAAAGCTATGGAAGTAGTGACGCGGGTCATGCACCCATCGGCTATAATTGCATCTCAGGAGAGAGCTCAGGCTGCCTTCAAGAAAATGGTCCAAGGAGTATTACAGTTTGCTGTATGTGATACGGCTGCAGCCGACCAGCTGATGAAAGAAGGTGTCACTCAGGTCATTGTAAATGAGGAAGGGACTGTGCATATGGTAGCTAGAGAAGGCTCTCAGATAATTATGCAGGAAGCTGGTAGCCATGCACTCAGTGTCCAAAGTGAGCACATGGATTTAGTTGAGTCGGATGGGGAAATATCACAGATCATTGTCACAGAAGAAATAGCTCAAGCCATGGTTCAGGATTCCGATGGCAACTTCTCTGAAGGTGCGACTCACTACATCGTCACAGGATTGCCACCAGACATGCAGAATGAGCCTGGTGTGTACTCACATGCTGTGATAGAGACAGCTGGGTCTCAAGAGATTTTGCAGGCTGGTACTGCTATCAAAGCAGAAGCTGTGTCCCCTGAGAGAGCAGGAGAACAGCTAACAAGCATGGTCATTTATACAGAGGGTGACTCACAAGTAATTCAAGGCCAGAGAGATGATAACAAAGTACAAGAAGCATGAAGAGCTTCAGCTCCTAGGCTTGAGGCAGGGCAAAGCTGGAAATTACCAGGTCCATGGAGGCAGTGTAGTCCTGCGACATTTTCTGTAAAATCTTCTCAATACCACATCCTCCTAGCCAGGTAACAAATACACACCCTGTGGGAGGTGAGGGTCAGCTACTAGGAGGAGTTCGCTGAAAAGGATAGTATAATCTTGTTACAATAGCTCTAAGAATTATTATGTGGGATTATTATAAAACAAGCATATTAGGGTACAAAAGAGGATAAAAAGCCCCCCTCCTCCCCAAAGTAGGTGTTGTTCTGTTTACTGCTTTCTTTGTTGGTTTGTTTTGGGTTGGTTGTTTGTTTTAAAATGCTGGTTTATCTCAGGGTAATTCCCTGTCTTCTGTCATTTTTGTCTAAAATAATCACAGAAGTAAAATAATTCCACTTACATGTACATTTTGTGAACAGATAAATAAGCAAAAAATACAAACCCCACAATAACAAGGTGAACAGGTAAGCTTACATACTGTAATCAGTGCCCTTCTTCACTTTAAGGAAGAACAGGTGACATTTTACTTTCTGGAATCTTACTTTAAAATACCCCTGGGTAAAAATATGTCATCAAAATAAGTATTTTTTGCTTCTAAAAACCAAATTTTTCATAGTAGCTTACTCTTTCATGGTATCACATAGGACTTTCCCTAAAGACGAGCTCAGAAAAGCTACACTTCAGAAAATTCTTGATTATACATATTCCGGAAGAAGAACTTGATGCCTGTAACTTCCACTTAATTTTAGATGAGAGTCCTACATAAGAAATGTGCGTTTTTTGAAAAAAACATTGTCACTGTCAGTGTTTTGTTTTTCTTATAAATAGTGCTTCGTATAAATACCATTTTGCAGTTCATTTTGTGAGCGATTTCTGAAATGTTAGGGGGGGTTTTAAAGAAAATTCTGACATTGACATTAACAAGTAGAAAAAAACAAAAGGTGACCTTGTATTTCTTGCTTAGTCCAGAATGTCAGTTATTTACTTGTGGATATACCGCAATTGTTCAACTCAAGTTCATGTTGAAAAGATTTGTTTCATGATACAACTGCTTTTGTTTCTTTAAAAAAATTGTAAAATATAAACTGGCAAGGTTTGGGGATTATTTTTTTGTCTTTCAAATAAAATGTTAGCATTAAAATGAAGCATCATGATTTTTAATATTAAGCAATAAACAGAACTGGCATTCAGCAGGAGCAAACGAATGCTATCTGTTATGTCTGTGCATTTTCTCTTTTCCTTTCTCTAGCTCACTAGATAGATAAAGATAAAAGAATCTAATTTCTGAAGTGTGCCTCATGCATGCTTAATATAATTGTGTAAGTGTTTAGGGTATAAGCCATGCTGACTCTAGAGATAACTGGGTTTCCTATCATGTTCAATATCTTAGAATTATCAACTGTAAGAAAGTTGGGCTAAGGTAAAACAATAGTTCCCTCCTGAAGCAACTGTTTAAAAATGTATTTTCTGATAGAGCTGCTTAGAAAAGGTGCTTCATTCTGGGGCTATAAGACCCGGCTGTCTTTTCATCTCTTCGTATTATTATTTTTTTAAATTTTATTTTTTTTTCCAGGAATTAAGGTTGTGTCTTTGTCAAACCCCCAAAAAAGTAAATTTCAAGTTAGACATGGAGATTCATAATTAGCCGAGTTTGACTTGCTCATCTTTCTTAAAAGTGACAGGCTGTTCACTTACTCTTAAATACTGTCTTCAGCAAACAGTGACAGGATCAACTCCCGTTTGTTATCAGGAAAAAGGTGACCTTTACAAAATGATGGCCCTCTGCAAGACTCTCACAGATGTTCAAAAAACTGAATGTTTTTCAGTGGAAATATTTCTTCTTGATCATTTCTCCTGTTAACTGTAGCCCTGTGGTCTTGCAGCTTGGATGCTAATTCTTCGCTGTGCTTAGTCCTGTATGGCTAACCTTTCTGCTGCAGTACAGGGTGTTGACACTGACATGCTGCAGTTTACCATTTGTGATTTATTTAGGATAAATATGTCTCAGGTGGCATTTAATCCTTCATAAAACCAGTGTAGCCTGCAGTGTCAAACCAGCAATCACATTGTATGCACAATGAAAAGAGCAGACCTTTGCATAAAAAAAAAAAAAAACCACCCAACAAAAAAACAGTGGTAGGTGTTCCTGTGCTTGGGGAGCACTGGAAAGGATTCACTAACCTACCGTGTGCTGTAATTACCTGGAAACTCAGGTTAACAATACTTCTCTCTGAGTGCAGCCTGATCAGGAGAGCTAATATTTTTCTAGAGCTTTTTTTTCTCCCTTCTTCTTCTTCACGTGCACTTTAAAGTTAACTTATTAGTGCCCTACAAATGTAACATTAGAAATCAAGGGTGACATTCATTCCTGTGCAGACAGCCTGCTTAAGGACTCCACGCGCTGTCTCAACCCCACACTGAAATGCTCGCTGCCAAACACTGAAAGTCGAGGCTATGGCAGATGTCTCCCAGGGCTGAGGAAACTCCTCCCTGGCATTTGTCTCCCTCCCGCGTCTGAGCTCCTGGCACTGTGTCATATCGTAAGCTGGGAGGAGATTAGCTGGATCACTCCATGGATCTGTCAACCTTTCCCCTGCCCTCTGCCCTGGGGAGCGGGGAAGGAGGCACTGGAGGGAGGCACTCAGGGTAGAGCAGCAACTGGAAAGGACCCGAGCCCCCAGCATGGCCGTGCCTGGTGCTGGCGAGGCGCCCGTGGTGTGCCAAGGAGCGGGCTCAGGGGCTGCGGGAGCCCTTTGCCACGGGCAGCGTCCACCGGCAGAGCATAGTAGGAGAACTTGCGCGGTGGATCTAGGAAGATGTATAGCCCAGGCAGCCATTTGCTCCTAAACATGTGTTTTGCTGTTTGGTTTGAAGCCCCTCAGTTGCCTGTCTCCTGGAAAAATCAAGGGCCATGCTGTAATGGAAGCAGTTGCCTAGGGTACAGTATTCCCATGTCAGTCGGTTGCCTTTTGATATTCTGACTGCCAGAGCCATTGGCTTAATTTCCTTTTTGTTATCCATTCTAAATAAGCATTCACAAAGTTGGATCTTACTGTGAACAATGCCAAACAGGTAAAAATGTGTTTAGGAAGAATAGAACTAGTATTGGGCGGGGGGGGGGGGGGAGGCGGGGGAACCAACAACAAAACCAACCAAAAGTGAAAAGGAACCCCTAAATGAAGGCAAAACCGGAGGAAGAAGAGATGTTCCTGGCAAGCAGTTCCACCCTCCATTTCTTAAGGATCAGATAAACACCTCCTGAGACAGTGTCTCCTGCCCCTGACTTCAGGCTCCATATCTGGGGAGAAACAGGAGATAAGAGATAGCCGGAAACTATTTTCAGAGAAGCGTTTCCTATGACAAAAACAAACAAAAAAATATTCACCAAAACCCAACAAAACCCAAAGTGCCCACAGCTACATTCTGCCTGACTAGCAGCTGCACTTCGCTATGGAAGTGAGACGAGCCGGAGCCAATAGCTGGTGTGCGAAGGTATGCACATGTGGATTGTGCAGAGTGCTGCAAGCACTGCTGTCATTTATAAATGCTGCTTTAATACCAGAAATGTTAGCTGTGAGGTCCTGGAAGAAACATATTTGTGATCTTTGTGGGCCGTGGATTCAGCTTGTGTAACCGCTGTAGGAATCTCTGCAGGAATCTCTGCGTGTTGAAGTTCTGGTGCCTTGGGGTAGCCCTGAACTGAACCTGAGCTTAAAACGCAGGTGAGTGCCCTTCAGAAAATCACGGAGATTGAGGGATGGGGTTGGAGCTACCGGCAGAGCAGTACAAGGAGCTGGCGGTGTGGTAGGCTTGGGCCTTGGAAAGCCGCTGCTGGGGCTCTTTTGCAACTTCCCCGGCTCATAAGACGTCCTGAGCACAAAAGCTGTAAACAGAATAAAAAAGAGAGGAGGACAAAAACAAAACCGCACCTGAAATTTGAAACAAAGTTAGTTCTAGAGAGAGGGTTAAGTAACAGAAAAAAAGTCATTCATTTGGCAAAATAAAAAAAAAAAAGGGGCTGTGAGTTTTCACTTATTTTACTGCGCAATATTAGCCCATAATTTAAGATAGCACACGGCTCACTTAAACAGCCTACCCCTGTTCCATCTTGTTGAAGAATACAATTCGTTTTCTACTCCTCTAGGGTGATATCATTTTATATGAAGAAAAAAGTTAGCTCAGATGGCAGTTATATGTTTCGGAAGCACCTTCTAATCAGGGATTGGTGATTCATTATTAGCTTCAGCAGGCGATCCATCTGACATGTAAGGGGAAAAAATTAGCAGCTGTCACTGCATGATGAGTTAATTTCCTGATAGGCCTGACACTGAAAAGCCATTTGGAGACATGGAGATGGCTGATGAGAAAACCTGGTGCTGGTTTATAATTGGAGAGAAAGAAAGGGCAGAGAGACAGAGGGAGATGGGGGAGGGACTGAGGCTAATCTACAAGTGGGGATGGATGTTTGTATATTTACTAAATAGACTGCTTCACAATAACCCGCATTACTGCGCATATACACCTCAGCAGTTAAGTAATAAGGACCGGGCCCTTTCATTTTCCTTCTGCCGCGTGTCATTATTTCTAGTCATTTGTAATTAGTACTCCAGACGGTTTTACGCTTACTCCAGCCCGGGTGAACGGTGTACAAGCACGCGATTGGGTTATCTGGTGGTGACATTGAAACCTGACATTTTAGTGGAAAGGGGAGAAAATGACGCTATCCCTTTAATGGTTCTGGCTGCAATTTTCTTAATTGCAGCTTGAGATTTCAATCAATCATACAAAAATAAACTTATCTGAAACAAATATTGCTAAAACTTCCAAGGGCACAATTGCAAATGATGAAAGGGTGTTCAAAGAAGTCTCTTGTAGGGTATGATGAAATATGCTCTTCAAAATATATAAGCACATGCCTGTCTGTTTATCCTTTCTAAGAATGGTAAGTAAAACTATGGAGAAAATAGGGATGCAAGACCAAATACAGTTCACTGTGGAATCTGTTGTGTGTGCATAACAGGGGCAGCAACACAAAGTCTTTTATATGTGTTAAATAAAGCTAACAGAAAGCCCTCGGCCAGAGACTAACTAATTTCTTCTATGGCTGTGCATGTTAGGTACTTCTTTAAAGAGCTACTTGGTTTCAGCTATTTAAAGAAGGTATTTAATATGCCCAGCAAAAGAAGCCAGGCTTTTCTTTAACTGCTGAAAAAAAAATCCACAATGAATATTTAAAACTATTCTTTTTCAAAATGGTAGACTGTAAAGGGATTTTTGCCATCATCAGAAGATAATTGTTGACTGGGAAGAGCATGAACCGATAGCTTCCCCCAACTCCATTTGTACAAAACCAACTTTGCCATTTTTCTGTTGGGATATTCTTAAATGATGGTGAAGGGTTTGGGAGCAGTGGTGGAGGGGGAAAAAACCATGGCAGGCAGGTAGCTCCAGCACGTATCATGCAATTGAAATGTGATAGACGACTGGTACACAAGCTAGGATTATGTCCTGCAACACAACAGGACACCTGACCTTGTTTAAAATACATTCTTGTCCTCTGGCAACAACACATTTATCAAGGCTACTTTGAATGACCAGTTGTAACGCGTAGCCCTGCCCTGGAGGTCAGCGTTAACTGAGGACCATCGGGTTCTGGGAGTTTCTGATTAGCGAGAAGAGCAAGCCCCGGGGCAGCAATAGCTTAACGCTAGGGTGACTTTTCTTCCATATTCCCCCAGCCTCTGATCACTTTTACTGCCTTGAATCCTCATTCCGTATTGCAGGTTTGCCATGTGTCGGTGCAGCTTCTGGGAGGTCCCGCACACAGGCTCCTGTCACCAGTTTGTCATGTTCGGGAGCGATCCACCTGGATACGCAGGCAGCAGAACGGGTGGTTGGTTTGTTCCCTCCGCTAGTTTGCACCCTCGTTACGCAAGTAGCCATGAGCCTCAAGATCCATGCAGTGGTCAACAGACAGATTTTGAAAGTCATTCAGCTCCTTGGAGGGCTGGTTGGGTAAGTTAAGTGTCACCAAAGGGACATCTGGCCAGCCAAAAGGGACGAAAAGATTGAGCAAATCCAGGGGTAGGAGGCAGAGCCTTTGATTTTTCCTCTGCTAGGAACTGAGCTTTATAAGGACGTTCTGAAGCAGGAGCAGAACTGAATTGCCAGGAACCGAAAGCAATGACTGCTCATATGTAACAAAGCCGCACACACAAGAGCTGAGAGACAAGGAGCAGACAGAACAGGAAGACAAAACCTGGTGCCTTTCCAGCACACACCCACAACCCAAATCCAGCTCCCTCTCCCTCTCTGTTCTCCCCTCCTTCTCCACCAACGCAGAGGGCAGAGACAAGCAATTTCATAGCCACGGTCAGTGACCCTGCTGTGCTGTGCAGGTCACAGCGTCCGGTTTGAAGATCTGACCACAGCAAGTGCAGCGCTGCAGGTGACCCCAGGTCAGGAACGGACCTCTGACACCTCCACATTCCTGCAAGGGGAGGCACCCGCGGAGAAGACACACACCTCATCCAGGTAGGATGGAGGGGCACCAGGGGAAGGAAAGGACTCGTTTCTGTTGCAAATTACGTCTTTGCAACTGGATGTTTTATGCTGAAGGAGTTTCAGGACTTTCCCCCAAATCCTGCTAAGCTTCTTCAATCTGCCAATGTGTTCCTCTGTGGCTGGGGGTGTGGAACAGGTTTGTGTTTTCTGCTCAGCATATGGTGGTGACTGCTGGTGTTTGGTAGCTGTGAAATCCAGATGCCCAGCTCCAGGAGGATTTTTCCCTTGCTAGGGACATCTGGCCATCCTCTCGGCCTTGCTCGTTTTTCCTCTCCTCATTTTTGCTTGCAGTCTGTAAGCCTTGCCTATGAATTTGCAAAGCAGATCGTTCAGCTGATTTATTCTTCTGCTTTAATTCAAGGTTAAGAAGGAGTCAGCAATAGGAAGCCTGGGGTTGTGTTTGCACCTGGCGACCCAGAGAGAGACATATATGTCCTAAGCCCACCGCCTGCTCTTGCCAGGGCAGCAGAGGGGGCTGAGGCTGCTGTGGCACAGTGAACAGAAGGCAATAGCACTGTCGGCTGGCAGCAGCCGGGGAGGGATGGCAGGTGACAGGAAACTGAGAGAGATGCATCCGAAACAACCAGGATGGCTGCCTTGCTTTGGCTTGGAGCAGCTAGGCACTGTCTGGGGTGTTTCTGCTCAGACTCCTGCCTTAAATCCGTTTGTGAGCTATGACGATAGAACTGGGGACAGCAGGTACTGCAGATATTTAGGGCAAATGGAAGCAGGAATTTCCAGGAGCATTTCTGTCTAGTAATCGGGAGCTCGGATCCATGGAAGAAATGCTGACTGACCTGAGTGAGGGAGCTTCTAGACCCCTGACCCCTTTTTATTATTATTATCTTTCGGTTCCGTGAGTGAACTTCTTGTTCCTGCGGGTAAAGGGCTGGATCTGACAGGAACAGGCTTGCCACATACTTGGTAATCCTGCCTGAGGACCACTCTGCTATAGAAACTGTGTGTCTTGCTGGATTGTGGCATGTGGTCTGTGGTAGATCAATGATGTGGACAAAAGCCTGCTGCTGAGGAGCAGAAGCCAAGTCTTGGGCAATGTGCCTGTTAAAGTCAAGGAGAGATGATAGCCACAATCATCTGCTCTTGAAGACTTTTGGTATCTGACTTCAAGATTTGGTAGACACAGTGCTAACACAGCAAAAATTGGTATCAGTTTGCTCTTCTGCAAGGGTGCTGGGTTTGTCCTCGTTCCTCTTGTCCCCATTTGCTGGGCCTTCCTACTAAAGAGAGACCAAAAATGGCCCTTCTCCAGCAGTGAACTCCCAAGGCCCCCACAAAGAGGTGGGAATCCACTTCTACTCTCTTCTTTTAAGGGGGTGGTTCATGGATATCATAGCTTAAGCCCAGTCAGCAACCAAGCACCATGCAGCCGCTCACTCACTCCCCGCTGGTGGGATGGGGGAGAGAATCGGAAGGGTAAAAGTGAGAAAACTCCTGGGTTGAGATAAAGACAGTTCAACAGGTAAAGCAAAAGCCAGGCACACAAACAAAGCAAAACAACGAATTAATTCCCTACTTCCCATGGGCAGGCAGGGGTTCAGCCATCTCCAGGAAAGCAGGGCTCCATCACGCGTAACTGTTACTTGGGAAGACAAACACCATCACTCTGAACATCTCCCCTTCCTTCTTCTTCCCCCAGCTTTAAATGCTGGGCATGACGTCATATGGTATGGGATGTCCCCTTGGTCAGTTGGGGTCAGTTGTCCCAGCTGTGTCCCCTCCCAGCTTCTTGTGCACCTCCAGTCTGGTGGCATAGGGAGAGAGGCAGAAAAGGCCTTGAGTCTGTGTAAGCACTGCTCTGCAGTAATTAAAACACCCCTGTGTTATCAACACTTTTTTTAGCACAAATCTAAAACATAGCCCCATAGAGCTACTATGGAGAAAATTATCACAGCCAAAACCAGCACATTGTCCATCCCTTATTCCATATCATTTGCGTCATGCTCAGGTCCCACACTACCGAATACAACCTCATTAACCAATACCCTTCTTCCCACCCTTTCACATAATATGCAGATGCCATTCCCCTAGTCTGTGGACCACCTCTGTAAAATGTCCATAAAGTTCATTTAGGCCATCATGACTTTGGGCTCCAACTGTTCTGGTGGTCACTCAGGACAGGAGAGGTAGTGTGTTGCGTGGAGTTACTGGGCACCAAAGCCAGCTCAGGTCACTGCTGTACCTGCACTGCTTCTTGTAAGGCTTGTCCTCCTTTGGTTTGGGTGGTTCCTGCTATAGCAATTCCTATAACATGTCACTCAAATCCCAGGTTACAACAATTTAAAGGTATTTCCATTACAGTCTCCACCCTGTGTCCCTTTGGACCAGACCATGGGGTTTAACATTGCAATGAACTCCTCCCCTTGCCCTTGCTCTGGCTTGGACTTAGCCACAGACTGCAGTCTCTTGGGGGTGCACCTGCTCTGGGTGGAGTCTTATCTAGGAGCCACAGTCTCTCCAGGGGTACATCTGCTGCGGCATAAACCTATCCACAGGCACAGTCACTTTGAGGTGCACCTGCTCCAGCGTGGCCTTATCTACAGCCACAATCACTTCAGAAGTAAATCTGTTCCAACATGGCCTTACTCATGGCTGCAGTCCCTCCAGGTGTCTACCTGCTTTGTTGTGGGTTTATCTATGGCCACACGCTTCGCAGTGTTCCAGCATGGCCTCATGCACAGCCACAGATGCTTTAAGGTGTACCTGCTGCAGCATGGACTTATCCACACCCACAGATGCTTCAAGGTGTACCTTCTCCAGTGTGGACTTATTCTTGGGCCACAATCCCTTCAGAGGTGTACCTGCTGCTGCAGCACAGACATAACCACGACCACAGACACTTTGAGGTTTACCTGCTGTGGTGTATATTCATCCACAGCCATAGATGTTTTGGGGGTGTCCTGCTCCCACATGGACTCATCCACAGGTCACAGTCCCTTCAACTTGAGTTGACACTGGAGTTCCAGCCTGTCCAGTGCATCAGCACAGAAACAGCAGTGATGCCCAGGCCATCTGCCAGCCCAGGCACCCGGCCATTGCTGTTATCAAAATGTTCCCAGGCACAGCACAGTAAGATGATAAGCTCTACAGCAGTACAGCAAGCAGCAAAAGCCAAAAGCAGCCACCAACAAGCACTAGACTCTAATATACAGTAAGGCAGGCCAGCCCCATGGCAAGCACAGGAGCCTGCCAATTAATAGCTAAGCAGGAATAACAGCTATAAATTCAATCTAGCACATTCCAATCAAACCAGTCATTATCTCAAACCTTTGGAGCCCCATGCTGGGTGCCAAAAAGGACTGCCATGGTTTAACCCCAGCCAGCAACCAAGCACCACACAGCCTCTCGCTCACTCCCCCCTGGTGGGATGGGGGAGAGAATCAGGAGAGTAAAAGTAAGAAAACTCCTGGGTTGAGATAAAGACAGTTTAATTGGTAAAGCACAAGCTGTGTATACATGAGTAAAGCAAAACAAGGAATTCTTTCACTCCTTCCCATGGGCAGGCAGGTGCTCAGCCATCTCCAGGAAAGCAGGGCTCCATCACGCGTAACCATTACTTGGGAAGACAAACGCCATCACTCGAAACATCCCCCCCTTCCTTCTTCTTCCCCCAGCTTTAAATACTGGGCATGACGTCATATGGTACGGGATGTCCCCTTGGTCAGTTGGGGTCAGCTGTCCCGGCTGTGTCCCCTCCCAGCTTCCTGTGCCCCTCCAGCCTGCTCACTGGTGGCATGGGGTGAGAGGCAGAAAAGGCCTTGAGTCTGTGTAGGCACTGCTCAGCAGTGATGAAAACATCCCTGTGTTATCAACACTGTTTCCAGCACAAATCCAAAATATAGCTCCATACTAGCTACTGCGGAGAAAATTAACTCTATCCCAGTGAAAACTAGCACAATGGCTCAGCTCCTGCTTCCTCACCTGGTACCTCGCAGTGCACGAGGCTCCTGCCCAAGGTGCCCAGCCCTGGTTTGGCTGTAGCGTGGGTGGGTGGTTGCACCCCAGCATCCCCCCCGCGCTCTGCCATGCCACGGATGTTGTGCAGGGGCTCACTCAACATGCAGCTTTTCAGTAATTTGTCTTTGTGGTTTAGTGGGTGGCCCTGGGCCTGGTTTATTATGTGCTGTTGAAAGCCTGCTAGAGGCAGGATGAGTCATTTTTACAGATGCTTCTTCTGGTACTTGTCACTCTGGTATCTGAGTGCTTCTCAACCCTTCACAGCTTTGTCCTCCTTTAGCCCAGCTAAGGTATCGTGAGGAATGACTTTTTCTCTTTCACAGATGGAGAGCTACAGACTACAGAGAAAGACCTCCACCCGTTTGGGTGCCTGACTTGAGCTAACATAGACGTTAACTTTCCGAAGCGCCCAGACTTTGCTAAATGTGGACACGTCTCTGGTATGTGACCATCATACCACCTTTTTAATGCTTCATCATGGCCTTTATTGTCTCTCACCATGAGCGTGAGCAAGCCAGATACCAGAGGCTGATTTGGGCACTGGGCAGAAAAGAGCATTTCTTTGTTTGCTCTGCTGTGCCCCATCTCTTCTCCTGGCCCCTGACTGTTCTTGTTAGCTTTGGGGGTTTCTGCTTCTGACACGTAACAGCAAATTTCCATTTCTGTATATGAAGCATGGAGCTCATATAGATATTAAACCTACAGGTAACGATACTGCATGGGGATGTCTCTACTGGGCATATAAGAGCTTGCACAAAGGGGAGAGCCAGGCTTTGAGTGTTCCTACAACGAGATCCTTAACTGACCTGCCCGCCGTGGTTGCTCACCGACTGCACGCACTCAGCCGTGCAGCAGAGAGCTGGCCCATCAGGCAAGTGGCGGCTCACGGCGCCTTTTTCGCCTGCACTTCCAAGGGGATGAGCACAGCTCACTGCAGTAATAGCTGGTGATGGGGAGTCATCTGCTTGCGCAGCGCGCGGTCAGCGTTAATTCAAAGTGAAGCGCCCGGTTCTGCTGTGCCAGGCAGGAACGTGCACACGTTGGGAGGCACGTGTGGGAGATCTGTTTTCTTCATCCAAGCAGGTTTCTACGAAAGGCCTTTCGATAATTAGTCTGAAAGCTTGCTGAAGTGAAAATTAAACCACTTTAAATGCTGTTATGGAAGCATACCCATCCCAAGCAAGAGCAGGATTTCTGTAGTTGCCACCCAATAAATACATGAGGCTCAGTTCTGATGTCAAACCGGCTTTACCTTGTGCATGTCCTCTGAAGTCTCATTTTCCAGTTCTGAACTGCAGTAATTGTGATCAATCAGGCTTTGTGCTCACTAGCCATGGGCTGCTTTATTAATGACTCTGCATCCCATCTTCATTTTTTCACAATCATCTCATCAAATCTCTTCCAGATCCTGTTTACACCAAATTTTGTCTGTAGCACACTTTTGTAATATCATCCAATTTGGAATTCCTGATTCTGCACCGGTTCCTCAGACCAGGTCCTCAGTACACTGAATAACAACACGTTCCTGAAATAAAAGAAAAATGAAAACATGAGAGCTTTCGATGAAGTGCGAAGAAAAGCCATTGATTTCTAAGTGATACCATCCTTCCAGGCTGAGAACAGGCTATGGACAGACAATTTTTTTAAAAAATCTTTTCTGTATGCGTGTGTGTCTGTACGTGTGTGTATGTTTAAAGGCTAGAATTGCCTTCTTGTGGATGCTTTAAAAAATATCAGGTACTTTTCTCCTTAGCATTGTACATTTTCTGTCTGGGCACATGGGATTTATGAATATTTGGCTTGACTGGCTAAAGACATCAATGTGACATGATGCAATGTGTTATAAATGTCTCAGATCAGATGCAGAATGGGAAAAAAAGCTTTAGAATATAAGTTTATTAAAAACACATAAATACAGTCTATTCTAAACTAAAAAAAAAAAAAAAATCAGTAATGTTCCCCTGTTGCATCAATGCCAGAACATTATGTTTGCAAATAAGAATTTAGCACTACAAAGACAATGCCCTAGATTAACTAAGATCCCATTTCACAAAACCCTATGGCAATAGTCTGCAACATCAGTCACTGGAGAAGATATAACACAGACGCATTTGTGCCCTCATGCAGCTGAACTGAAACAAAACAAAGAGTGAATTAGGCTGAATATCTTACTGTGTGCAACGTATTGTACAACAAGGCACCTTTGGGAATGTGTCACAGGGCTTGGTAAATTGAAAACAAAATAAACAGATCTATGGGAATAAATAACATCATATTAGATGTCTGCTGCGTGTAGACTACATTACCTTCCAGTCACAATCAGGCTTCAGTTTTCCCACTAGTTTTCAATGCCTGTGAAAAGCAGATGATCTGAAACCCCTGCAAGAGAAATGGTTAGAGCTGGGGGTAGGGGCAGAGGGAGGCACACGGCCACCCTCCGCTCGCTCGCCTGTGCACACACGTGCATGCACACTCATTCACACCCTTTTCCTCTCAGTTCAACACAATTTCAGGTAGAGGAGAGACCGGTTTGTCCCTTTCTTTGCATACAGTAAGGCAACACTGCCATTTCTGGACCAGTGTGCTGAGTGGCGTCATCTCCCCCACGCCATGGCTCCAGTCACTGTTTGGGTAAGGTGGGTGCGCTGGTGGCCTGGTTTACCTCCAGCCCGACGTGCATGGCCACCCCAGACGGCGTCGCTCCAGGGGCTCCTGCAGCCGCTGCCAAAAGCGCCAGTGGCTGGTGGGGTTTGGTGTGCCCAGGAAGAGGGACAAGGCGCTGCAAGGGCACCCAATCCTGACACAGCCACGAAATGCATGACCTCTTCGGAGGTAGCTGTGGAGAGCCAGGCAAGGCAGGTACTTCACCGAGTCCCATCTCTAAATGCAATTCAGCCAAATTTAGTTAATGTATTGAAAGGATTTTTTAATTGCTAAGCCATATGGGGCCAAGGTCTGCTTCCAAGTACATGGGTGAAACCCCACTGATTTCAGTGAGATTGCTTGGATGAACTGAACTTAAAAGATCAGGCCATATTTATCTCACCAAAAGTTCAAGCTAATTCATTTTCTCTCCCTTTCTCACTCTATTTCTCTCTCTGTGTGTTTTGCTTAGCTTATAGCTGAGTAAAAGGAGAACATATCTTGGAGATAGCTTTTTAAATATAAAATTCTCTTTATAACCCCAGACCAATATGTCATTCTGCAATTACAAAAAAAATGTACTCTTCCCAAAGAAAATCCTTCTGAAGCAAACATTAGCTTTATCCTGTCTGAGATCTAAGCACCAGCCTTTGAATTTATGTATATCAGAAAGAGGCATAGACTCACAACAGAGCAAAACGATGGCCTCCAAATTGTCATTATTCTGGTCAAAGGCCTATTTCTTCCCTTTAAGTAGCAGTGATCGGCCTTGAGATGAAATGCAAAAATAACAAGGGACACAGAGAGAAAATGGTATTTTAATAACTTTTTAGTCTGAACACTCTCAGAAGATGAAGAAGTTTGATGAGGAAGTTGGGGAAAATTTTAACATTCAGGTAATTGATATTCTTGAGTCTGCTAACAAAACTCCTTCTGGCTTAGACAGGCAATCAGGTTCTTCTTTCCTCTCCACAGATGTGAGCACAGTCCGCTGTTGGCCCTTTTCCAGGTGACTGCCAGGGGACAGGAGATGTCTTCTGTGACCCTGCTTGGCTGTGCTGATTTTGGCTGGAATAGAGTTAATTTTATTTTTCTCCACAGTAGCTTGTATGGGGCTATGTTTTGGATTTGTGCTGGAAACAGTGTTGATAACACAGGGATGTTTTCGTCACTGCTGAGCAGTGCCTACACAGACTCAAGGCCTTTTCTGCCTCTCACCCCATGCCACCAGTGAGCAGGCTGGAGGGGCACAAGAAGCTGGGAGGGGACACAGCCGGGACAGCTGACCCCAACTGACCAAGGGGACATCCCGTACCATATGACGTCATGCCCAGTATTTAAAGCTGGGGGAAGAAGAAGGAAGGGGGGGATGTTTCGAGTGATGGCGTTTGTCTTCCCAAGTAACAGTTACACGTGATGGAGCCCTGCTTTCCTGGAGATGGCTGAGCACCTGCCTGCCCATGGGAAGGAGTGAAAGAATTCCTTGTTTTGCTTTTCATCTTGTATACACAGCTTGTGCTTTACCAATTAAACTGTCTTTATCTCAACCCAGGAGTTTTCTCACTTTTACTCTCCCGATTCTCTCCCCCATCCCACCAGGGGGGGGTGAGCGAGTGGCTGCGTGGGGCTTAGCTGCCAGCTGGGGTTAAACCACGCCACTGTCTGTGGTCAGCTAATGCCCTTGTCATTTTTATGTCCTTCCATCTCCATTTGTAAGAGGCTGTTTGAAGGCTACCGTTTTTCAGGTTTGCCCAGGATTTTGTTCTATATCGACATTCAAGGCAGCTGGGTTTTGTTATCTAACTTTCGAAATGTATTTCTCATGAGACAGAACATAAGAGAGGGTCCCCTTTTGGCCAGCCTTGGAGATACTCACTCCCTCGTTCATACACACCTGAGGTTCCCCACCTTGCCCAAAAACTGGAGGGCCTGGGTCTGACCTTATCTGCAGATCAATATGTTCCTCTTTTGGTTCCTGATTGCATTCAGGCAATTTTTAATTTGATTTCTCTATTCTCACAGACACAATGAGATGAGAGAAGGATGGAGATGACAGGTGTCATAATCAGCACTCATTTTCTTTCACCAGTGTCAAAACTGTGTTTCCATATTTCCTTCCATTAATATTTTTCCTGTAGTCTACAAAGGCTCGTGCTGGTGTGGTGAACTAGGACCAGATTCAGGAATTAAGCACGCACATACACTGTGGCCACAAGTAGTGCTGCTGAAGCCAATGCACTTGTTCAGTGAACACAAGACAACTGTGCACTTAAGTGTTCTATAGGGCCAGGGTTTAGCACGCTGTGCTTTCAGTTCTCAGATTTTAGACAAACACCAGAGCTAGATGGCTGGTGGGCATGGAGCAATCCCTCAGAGGGGGAGAACGAGGCAAGTCCAACTCTGGCCAGTCATATTTTACAGGTAGCCCATTGCAAACTATAACTTTCCATGCCCCTAATTCTACACACTGCACTTTCTCTGTGTTGCAACTACATTCGTGACAGCAGGCTGCTACCGTGACTCGTGAAATAGCGTGTGGTGTTACACAGGAGTTGACCTGTGTGGGTCTGTTTAGCCACAATGGACTCCAATTTGGGAAGGGGGATCTTAGATGGAGGTAGGAGCTCCTGCTGTGAGGACCAGTGGCCTCCCCCAGGGAGGAGGGGACCACTTTATTGACCCCTCCTCTTTTCTTCTGGGTGTCCCTGTCCAAAAATTGTGAACCCATTTTGATGTGGCTTGTTTGAGGCAGTACCAGCCACACCAGCGGTACTGTGATGGCCCTGTGGCCTGAAGTGTAGAAGAGAGACTGAGGGGAGGATCAGCAGAGGGGAGGATGCCAGCTGCCAGGGCTGCTGGGGCACAGGAGCTGGTGCACGTGGTGTTCCTCCAGACCCATGGAGGGTGGTGGTTACTCTGTGCCTGAGAGAGCCAGACCTTGGTAAGTCAAGCAATCAGTACATTAGATGTATGGGGCTGGCTGCAACACGCTGGCTGCTTGCTTTGCTGCGTGTAAATCACAACACAGCAATTACACTTGGCTTTTCTGCTTTCCCCATCTAAGAAGAGTTTGAGGTCCCCAGGTATTCAGCAAAACTGTGGGGCTGAGAGTGAGACAACCCCCAGCAAAGGGAGCTGGGGAGTTTGTATTTTAGCTTCACGGAGGCCACAGTGTGGGAGGGCAGAAGGGAGGGCTGGACTGTGGGTTTATTTATTTCAGGGAAGGACACCTTCACAGGCTGAGCACAGCCCATGCTGCTGGGGCTGTCCCTTGGCAGACAGGCTGCACTCAGATTCAAACACCCTTTTAGGTCACTGGTGGGAACGCGTTTCATGGTTACCTCCCAGTCCTTACCGTGCGGTGGGGCCATGCCCAGCTGCCTCTCCCCAGCGGTGGGCACAGCTGCAGGGAATGCTGCCAGCCGGGGTGGCTCTGCGTGGGCAGGGTTGGGCAGGGATTCCCACTGCCATCAAACCCAGATCCAGTCTTCCACCACGGGGTGAAAGCCGAAACACCAGAATGCCCTCTCCTTCTCAGGAGTGCCAGAGGGGAAAACTTCTTAGCCTTTCCATCCCCGGGAAGGGATAATACCTACCATTTACATGGCCAGTATGGCTCAAAAGTATTGTTACATGTATGCAGATATCATGTGTGCAGCTTTGCAACCCTTCCTGCCTGAGTGAATACAGGCCGCTTCTCTAGTATGCCCATAAAAAGTAAATGCAGATAAATCACATGCTGGTTTTGCCTGCTACGGGACTTCTGCATGGACAGGGGTGTTTCTGGAGACCATCTCTGTAAACTTCAGCAGCAGCGCCCTCAGAGCTGTCCCATCGGAGCATGACAGGCACGCAGTCGCTGGCGGAGCGTCATGCAGCTTGGCCTCTCGCTGAGGCCCCCGACGTGCCACCCTGTGGAGCAGCAACACTCACGTGGCTGGGTGACATGAGCCCCTGCATGGCCATGCTGCTCCTTTAAACCAGCCTCGGTGAAGATGGTGTAATATGAATACACTTGTGATCCAGAAGACGTATTTAAAAAGACTCCTGACACCAGAAATTCCCTGTCCCTCATCCCCAGGATAACGCCACTAACGCTGACCGTGAGCATAAGGAAGACCTGGCTGGCTGCACGCTGTCCCCATCTCAGGATGAAGGACTTAAAGTACTGCCTGCAATGAGAGAGAGCTTAACAGTTTCAAAAGCACTTGTGAGACTTAGGAACCTGAATACTATTTATTTAAATTGACATTGTCACATGAGAGCTAAAGTCCTGCTGAGTGTTTCTGAAGTAACTGAGCTAAAGCTGAATCTGACAAACCTAACTCGGACCAACAAGGTCCAGCAACCCCAGCCGTCGGCCACCCTGCATTTAAACAGATAAGTGAAAAAACACTTACCTGCGGGAGGGACGTTATTTGGGATGCTCTCAGCTCTTGACTCCATGCAAGCGATTTGCATATGGGCAGGAGAAACTGCTCTCAGATTTCAATACCAGTGCCAAAGAATTTATCCTTCCCCAAACCATGCGAAAGGTAAATATTCATAAAACTTCTGTGTGCAAAGGCAGCAGAGAGAATTCAAATGCGTCTGGGAGGAATCTCTTTTATTTTCCTTACGTACAAATAAAGCACCCCCCATCCGCTAACTCCCTCTAGCTCTCTTTTTAAATCTCTTTTTAATGTCTCGCTTTTTACTGCTAATCATTTTTCCCCTTTGCTAATGATGCTAACCTTAGAGCCTGCTGCAAACTGACTTGTTTCATGTCAGCTTCTCTCTGTTGCCCACTTTTGTTAAGCCACAAAGCAGGTTTCAGTCTATTCAACGTCAGCTATTTCTCCAACTTGAATATTACAGTTGCCTGTTTCAAAGGCATCTCCAAGCCCACAGTATTTCTGCACAGATACCTCTATTATTGTCTGTCATAGGGATACACGGGGCTCCTCTCCTGCCTCTCTCACCCCCCGCTTCCTTCCTACATATGTGGCAAAGTCTCTTTCTGCTCTAATAGCTCTCCTGAGAGCAGGGTGAAGCAGGTCTTTACAGAGGCCTGTTAATTTTAAAGGACAAGCTTTATATATTAACACCCTTGTGGTAGCCTGCTCCCTGTGCGGCAGACTGTATCCCCACCATTTACCCAGAATTAAAGCGCCCAGGGACCAAACCCACTCGCCGTCAGGCGCCACGGCATGATGCCAGCCCCAATTCCCACCTCCCTGCGGCTGCAGCAAGCATCCCCAGGTGTCCCCAAGTGGGGCCAAAGCCGCAGAGTAGAGCAGAGGGGGAGCAGGGAGCCTGGGGTACGCCGGGGCCCCCTTGCCCGGCCGGTGCCACTGCAGAGCCGTGAGGCGGGGACAACACAGGGAGCTGATGAGGGGATCTGCTGGTTTGACAGAGGCTGCATTACAGACGCCCTTCCATTCCAAAATCAATTTTCTCCCAGGTGCTGGATTCTGAGGGAGGTGGCTTTATTGTCTTGGCAAAGTGCCATCGTCCTACATCAGATTTTTTTTTTTGCGCACGGTTTCTAAGAAGCCACGGAGATATAATTTTAAGTGTAGCAACATTTTTGCTTGCTGGGTGACGGCGACCTTCTTGGTGGCTCTGAGTAACCAAGAGGAGGTTTATCACTGCGGATAAAAGATTGTGAAACAGTAACTATTTAGCATAAATTCTGTCTTCTGGCTTGCTAATCACCTCTCAGCTCAAAAGACACAGGTCTTACCCCAGCACTCCTCCGTCAGGCTGTGGTGCTGGCGCGGGGCTCCAGCTCCCCCCGTCAGGCTGAGCAAATCCCTCAGAGAGTCTGACCCCTTAAATTGAAATCAAACACTTGAGGCTTGCAACAGGGGACAAGTTTTATCTCTTTCTCTTTGAAACATCCCTCCCCTTCATCATCCCCTGCATTCCATGCTTCCCTCCCCCCCAAAAAAGTGAGAGAAAAAATACGAAAGAAGGAAGGAAAGAAAAAAGTCTGGTCGGTGCAAAGGGAGAATTTGCGGTTATTGCTAATGTTAGCATTTCCCCTCGGTTTTTTTCCCCGTTTCCCTGGCATACAGGTAAAATAACAAAATAAATCCCACAAAGGGCTTTCTGCCAGGCTGCCTTTGGAAGTTTGCTTAAGTGGCCTTAAGTAAGATAATAAGCAAGGAGTGTGAAAAGAGGAGACTTTGTCTTTTCACATTAGCAGCAGCCCTGTTCAAGTGGCAGTATCTATGAAAATGCTGTTCAGCCTTTAATGAGACTACAGTGTGTTAGTGTACCAGTCTAATTAATCCCATATTTTCACACAGCATAATTACTGAGCCGGGGCTGAATTATTTGGCTACTGGAGGTGGAGCGGTGCCTGCACTGTCCTCTGTCTCTGCTCCTCACAATTTATTATGCTATACAGCAAGACACCATTGAAACCTCCTAGTATAGGACTATCTGTCATCTCTACATTATCAGTAAAATACACCACCTTCCATACTGTGCTACAAGGGCTTTAGCAAATTGCTATTTTTATGGGATATGATAAAGGAAATGCTACCTTATGTTCAAATTTTTAACTGTCTCGTGTACGGAATATACAGTCATGCTTCGTACACGCCAATTCAGTGAGGCCTCATTTGCATAGCTACAGCAAGGCTGGTTTTCACCCCACTACTTTGTTCCCAGTCAGTCCCCCTCTTTCTTTTCTTCCTCTCTTTTTCCTCTTACTTTTGTTTTTCCTCTTTTTCTTTATATTTTTCTCTTTTCCTTTATTTTTCTTTTTTCCTTTTTCTTTTGCCTTTTTTCTGCTTTCTTTTTTCTCTCTTTCCCTCTTTCTTTCTTTCTTCTTCTTCTTCTTCTCCTTTCTCTTTCTTTCTTTCTTTCTTTCTTCCTTTCTTTCTTCCTTTCTTTCTTTCTTTCTTTCTTTCTTTCTTTCTTTCTTTCTTTCTTTCTTTCTTTCTTTCTTTCTTTCTTTCTTTCTTTCTTTCTTTCTTTCTTCCTTTCTTCCTTTCTTCCTTTCTTCCTTTCTTCCTTCCTTTCTTCCTTTCTTTCTTCCTTTCTTCCTTTCTTTCTTTCTTCCTTTCTTCCTTTCTTTCTTTCTTTCTTTCTTTCTTTCTTTCTTTCTTTCTTTCTTTCTTTCTTTCTTTCTTTCTTTCTTTCTTTCTTTCTTTCTTTCTTTCTTTCTTTCTTTCTTTCTTTCTTTCTTTCTTTCTTTCTTTCTTTCTTCCTTCTTCTTCTTCCTTTCTTCCTTTCTTCTTTCTTTCTTCCTTTCTTTCTTCCTTTCTTTCTTTCTTTCTTCCTTTCTTTCTTCCTTTCTTTCTTTCTTTCTTTCTTTCTTTCTTTCTTTCTTTCTTTCTTTCTTTCTTTCTTTCTTTCTTTCTTTCTTTCTTCTTTCTTTCTCTTCCTTTCTTTCTTTCTTTCTTTCTTTCTTCCTTTCTTCCTTTCTTCCTTTCTTCTTTCTTTCTTTCTTTCTTTCTTCTTTCTTTCTTTCTTCCTTTCTTTCTTCCTTTCTTTCTTCCTTTCTTCCTTTCTTTCTTCCTTTCTTTCTTCCTTTCTTTCTTCCTTTCTTCCTTTCTTCCTTTCTTTCTTTCTTCCTTTCTTTCTTTCTTTCTTTCTTTCTTTCTTTCTTTCTTTCTTTCTTTCTTTCTTTCTTTCTTTCTTTCTTTCTTTCTTTCTTTCTTTCTTTCTTTCTTTCTTTCTTTCTTTCTTTCTTTCTTTCTTTCTTTCTTCTTCTTCTTCTTCCTTTCTTTCTTTCTTTCTTCCTTTCTTTCTTTCTTCCTTCCTTTCTTTCTTCCTTCCTTTCTTTCTTCCTTCCTTTCTTTCTTTCTTCCTTCCTTCCTTCCTTCCTTCCTTCCTTCCTTCCTTCCTTCCTTCCTTCCTTCCTTCCTTCCTTCCTTCCTTCCTTCCTTCCTTTCTTCCTTCCTTCCTTCCTTTCTTCCTTCCTTTCTTCCTTTCTTTCTTCCTTCCTTTCTTCCTTTCTTCCTTTCTTCCTTTCTTTTTTCCTTTCTTTCTTTCTTTCTTCCTTTCTTTCTTTCTTTCTTGCTTGCTTGCTTGCTTTCTTGCTTGCTTGCTTGCTTTCTTTCTTGCTTGCTTTCTTTCTTTCTTGCTTGCTTTCTTTCTTCTTTCTTTCTTTCTTTCTTTCTTTCTTTCTTTCTTTCTTTCTTTCTTTCTTTCTTTCTTTCTTTCTTTCTTTCTTTCTTTCTTTCTTTCTTTCTTTCTTTCTTTCTTTCTTTCTTTCTTTCTTTCTTTCTTTCTTTCTTTCTTCCCCTCTCTCCTTTTCTTTCTCCCTCTCTTTCCACTCCTCTAGCAAGCTGGTGACCCCTACACTTCCAGAATCTCCATCTTGCCTGGCATTAAGCTTTTTAATCCTTTAAAGTCCTTTCTCTCCCACCCCTCCTAGTTTGTGTTATTCCTTGAAACACATTTTTTGCACATTATTATTCACTTCTGATATATGATCTTGCCATTTTGGAACTGGTAGAGCCCTCCACCCCCTTCCTCCCCATAGGAGTTCAGGGAGATTTGTGGTTTAAACATTTACTCACTTGCTAGTGTTTCTGTGACTGGTTTAATAGTATCTTTTTAATGGAAGGCCAAACACTACATTAACTATATGGAACTGTTTTAAAATTATTCTTTTCAACAAAAAAAAAAAAACAGAGGGTTGTACCCTGTAAATTTTAAAACCAGCCTTAACAGTACATAAGGCTATTTTGTTATTGTGTATGGTTTCCATACATGCGTTGTGAGATATATGGATGTACGTATACCCAGGCAAAGTGAGATCTCAAAATAAAGAAAACCACATGCTTAATAGCACAAGCAGGAAAATTACTTCTCCAAGTTTTTAACCAAAGACCGGCCCCAAGACTTGAGTCCTCTTCTACGCAATCTTAAATCTAATGTATTCAAGGAGCAATAAAGTGAATTTCATTACACCTTTACTGATACAGCAGTCAAATATTGGATCTGACATTCCAAAGCTCTTCCATATGTGCACACGGGAACCCGAACAGCTTGCACTGCCCCCCAAATTAGTGATGCCATGCAGGGTCTTTTATCAATCATCTTGGAGCAGCTGAAAGTAGCCCAAGTTCAAGGGTTAAGCAAGGTTAAATGTTAACAAACTTCATCTTGTCAGCCTTCGCAGGGCCAGCCAGGCTAGCCATCGGGCAGCAGGGCTTCTGTGGGAGCCGGTCTTCAGCGGCTGATCTCCGAATGGGAGCCGGGAGCCCTGCAGAGGTGGGGCTGCCCGCCCCCCAGCAAGGCAGAGCAAGCAGGCATGTGTGTATAATTACCAGCTGCAGACATCTGGGGGGGGCTCTGTGCACTGGGACGGGTTCCATGCAGATTTATTTCCATCTCCACTGATGCATGGACTATCCTGGTAGAAGTTTCTGGAGGATTTGGGATGCTCTTAACAAGGTTATGAAGGGAAAGTTCAGAGCAAATGGGCAAGGAATAGCTCTGTGAGAGCAGCAGAGTGTTGCTAAAGCCCGTTCTTCACTGCCTCTGGCACTCGGAGAGTTGCCTGTGCTGAGGATAAGGGCTACAGCAGCATCCACAGGTCCGTGCAGAGCCTGGCTGGGTACTGCATGGAGATACAGACCACTACATGATGCACTTACTACAGCTCGCTCTCTGGCCACTTGCTTCAGAAATTCAGACCAAGCTCTCAGGAAACCAGCATTAGGCTGGCTCTGGTTCTAGAAATTTGAAGTGGGGTTATGCACACTAAACCCGAGAGGCCTTATGAGTGCCTCATTTTCCAAAATTGAAAAGTCAAATCACTTGAAGGTGTCTCAGGCTCTGGCCCTTCCATGTGACACCCAAAATCACAAGCTACTTTTTAAAATCAGGTCTGCACATGGCCTGTAGCATATCAGTTCTTCTGTGTTACCTCCCTGTCCTTCCACGCCTGGCTTTTGCACTAAAGCTTCTTCCCCATCAGTCCTCATATCTGTCAGGATGTCCTGTCCTGTAAGCCATCTCTCCTTGAGGATTTTCAGCACTCTCCTAGTTTCCACTTTACTTCTCACTTCCATCTGCTCCTTGCTGCTGTTTAGACTCCTTAGGCTGAGTTTTAAACCCTCTTCCATTATCCACTGTTGTACTGACTCTTCATTTGTCTTTTTGAACCTATGCACCCATTCAGGTCCTAAAGCTGGCCTGCTAATTTCTTTTTTGCAGCTTCTTAAAAAGGCGTTTTGAGTTAGTCCTGGTTTGTTGTATTTCAGTGGCCACCTTTAAAACACTAACATGTATTTGCATTTGGTCGCAGAAGTACTCGGTTATTTCCCCAAGCTCGCAGGAAAGGTCTCTCAGGATATGACTTTTCAAAACCATAAGGTGGCATCTCAGGGTCAATGGGGACGGCTAATGCCAACTGTGGCGGGGCGTTAAACTGCTCTGCTGGGCTCTGGTTTGGGCTGGAAGACAAGTCAGGGACAGGAAAATGCATTCTTCTGCAGCGCCACGGAGTCCAGTGCTGGGCATGCGGGATGTACATTTTGCAGGTAGCAGCCACTGCAAAAGCAGGTGACCATTTCTAATGGCCTCCCTGGTGCCGCCAGCTCCTGTGTGCTCACAAAAAGCAGGCCCTCTCAAGGTGGGTCACCTCGCTGCTTTCTTTTTCTCCTTCATCTCTTCCTGTAACATTTTCTTCTTCTGTTTCCACTCTTGCTCTGTTCATGAGGCCGATTGGGAAGCACCGGGCAACAGTGCAGAAACTGGAATTTACAGCCATGCAGCTCGCACAAAACCAACCAACAGATGTTGCATAAATAGAAGATGTAAAAAGTGCACCGCCAATACTCGAGCTTGTCTTCACCTGATCAGAGTGCCTTGATCAACTGCTTGTAAGCAGTGCTGCCTGGGTGACGGACAGTGGTTGGTGCCTGTGCCGGGGCTGCCAGCGAAGATCCATGTTGTGATGGTTTATTTGTGACAAGGACTCCTATGAACAGCACCTGTGGAGCAACCGGTAAGCGGCAAAATGGTAATAGCCCATTCCTGCATCCTGTACGTGCTCTTTCAACTTAAGGCTGAGGAACACAAAATACGAGGATTCAGTCCTTATTTTGGACATCTCTGCGCTGCTCAGGGCCTAAGCATGCAATTCCAGTGCTCCTTGACTGTGGTTTTGAACCCTTAAACTAATAACCATATAGCAAAGTGGATGCCAATCTCAGACACAACCGGTTTATAAATGCATTTCAAAAATTGCTTTCCATCAGTGGTTTTGCATGCCATGTCGACCCTCTGTGCCAGGGTCACAGATCTCATGAGTGCCTCTGCAAGTTACGCAATGTTCAAGAACTTTGAAAGACACAGCTGGGATTTAATATTAGGTGCACCAACTTACCGTGACATGTTCAACCTTTAAAAAAATGAATGATTTCTTTAAAAGGTTGGATGTCTCATGCTAGCATCAGAACAAGCAACTTGGGGTGGGGGGAAAAAAAATCAAAAAGCACCAGAAATAGAGAAATGAGGAAAAAAAACCCAGGTGGGTGCTAAAATGGTGCGGAGAAAATTAATTACTGGAAGACTTGGTATAAATAAGACATTACATGACCCCTTCTGCCAGTGGGGGATCTCTGGAGGTGACAGACAAGTAAGGCAGGGTCTTAATGAATAGCCTTTCCCTAAAATTCTTTGCTGTGGGCTCAACATAAACCTTTGCATAAAAGTGGGAGCCTGTGAGCAGTAGGAATTTATATTAAATGTGCTGCTCAGCAAAACATGGCAAAATTCCTATTCCCGACTGGAAGAAAATAATATTTCATGGTTGTAATACCATTAAGCAGGATACGGCCATTGGCAGTGGGGAATAGGGGTGGGAGGGAGGTCCACTGGTGGTGGGGAAGGGGGTTTTTCCTACGAGGAGATGGGACCCTGCTGGGTGCCTCCCCAAATTGGGCTCTCACCACTGCCCTGTGGCAGAGAGGAGCAAAGCAGAGAGGCAGAGGGGAAGAGTTTCCACCTAAGACCAGAGATGGGCTTTTCCCAATGGAAAAAAACATTGAACTTAATAGGAGTGAGCCCAGCAGGGTTTTATAGAGATTGCTCTAAAAAGGCAATAGCCTTTTAATGGAGGATGGGATTGCTGTTAAAACCACTGGGCAGACTTTGGCCTGTTCAGGGCACTGGTTGGGAGAGTGCTCTGGGAGGCAGTCCTGAAGGGCAAAGGGGTCCAGGAAGGCTGGGCTTTCTTCAAGAAGGAAGTCTTAAAGGTGCAGGAGCAGGCTGTCCCCAAGCACTGCAAGACGAACTGGTGGGGAAGGTGACCGGCCTGGCTGAACAGGGAGCTTCTGCTGACACTCAGGAATAAAAAGGAGAGTCGGCTGCATTTGGAAGAAGGAGCAGATAACACAAGAAGAGAACAGAGACCCTGTTACGTCTTGCAGGGAGAAAATTAGGCAAGCAAAAGCCCAGCTAGAACTTAATCTGGCTACTGCTGTAAATGACAATAAAAAATGTTTTTACAAATATATTAACAACAAAGAGAGAATCAAAGAGAATCTCCATCCTCTCTTGGATGCGGAGGGGAACATTGCAACTGAGGTTGAGGAAAAGACTGAGGTACTAAATGCCGCCTCTGCCTCAGTCTTTAACCATCAGACCAGTTATCCCCAGGGTATTCAGCCTCTGAGCTGGAAGGCAGGGAAGGGGAGCAGAATAAACCCCCCATAATCCAGGAGGAAGCAGTTTACGACCTGCTGCTCCACCTGGACACTCACAAGTCTATGGGGCCATATGGGATCCATGCGAGAGTACTGAGGGAGTTGGTGGAGGAGCTCGCCAAGCCACTCTCCATCATTTACCAGCAGCCCTGGTTAACAGGGGAGGCCCCAGATGACTGCAGGCTTGCCGATGTGACACCCATCTACAAGAAGGGCCAGAAGGAGGATCCAGGGAACTTACAGGCCTGTCAGCCTGACCTCGGTAGCGGGGAAGGTTATGGGGCAGACATTTTTGAGTGAGCTCTCCAGGTATGTACAGGACAACCAGGGGATCAGGCCCAGTCAGCATGGCTTCATGAAAGGCAGGTCCTGCCCGACCAACCTGATCTCCTTCTATGACAAGGTGACCTGCCTAGTGGACGAGGGAAAGGCTGTGGATGTTGTCTACCTGGACTTTAGCAAAGCCTTTGACACAGTTTCCCACAGTATCCTCCTAGAGAAGCTGGCCGCTCATGGCTTGGATGGGTGCGCTCTTTGCTGGGTAAAAGACTGTCTAGATGGCCGAGCCCAGAGAGTTGCGCTGAACAGAGCTACATCCAGTTGGCGGCCAGTCACAAGCGGGGTTCCCCAGGGCTCAGTGTTGGGGCCAGTTCTGTTTAATGTCTTTATCAATGATCCAGATGAAGGGATCGAGTGCGCCCTCAGTAAGTTTGCAGGCAACACCAAGTTGGGCAGGAGTGTTGATCTGTTTGGGGGTAGGAAGGCTCTGCAGAGGGATCTGGACAGGCTGGATCGATGGGCTGAGGCCAGCTGTATGAGGTTCAACAAGATTATGACCCAGGTCTTGCACCTGGGTCACAACAACCCCATGCAACCCTCCAGGCTTGGGGAAGAGTGGCTGGAGAGCTGCCTGGCAGAGAAGGACTGGGGTGTGTTGGTTGGCAGCCAGCTGAACATGAGCCAGCAGTGTGCCCAGGTGGGCAAGAAGGCCAACAGCATCCTGGTTTGTATCAGGAATAGTGTGGTCAGCAGGAGCAGGGAGGTGATCGTGCCCCTGTACTCGGCACTGGTGAGGCCGCACCTTGAGTAATGTGTTCAGTTTTGGGCCCCTCAGTACAAGAAGGACATTGAGGTGCTGGAGTGTGTCCAAAGAAGGGCAATGAAGCTGGTGAAAGGTCTAGAGAGCAGGTGTTATGAGGAGCGGCTGAGGGAGCTGGGGTTGTTTAGCCTGGAGAAGAGGAGGCTGAGGGGAGACCTAATCACTCTCTGCAATTACCTGAAAGGAGGTCGTAGCGAGGTGGGTATTGGTCTCTTCTCCCAGGTCATTAGCAATAGGACAAGAGGCAACGGCTTCAAGCTGCACCAGGGGAGGTTTAGATTGGATATTAGGAAAAAATTCTTTACTGAAAGAGTGGTCAGGCACTGGAACAGGCTGCCCAGAGAGGTGGTGGAGTCATCATACCTGGAGGTATTTAAAAGATGTGTAGACATGGCACTTCAGGGCATGGTTTAGGAGACATGGTAGTGTTGGGCTGACGGTTGGACTTGATGATCCTAGACGTCTTTTCCAGCCTCAATGATTCTATGATTCTAAATCCTATGGTGATTGCCAAAAGGTTAAATTACTGGTTTGGGCTATGGCCTGACACCAGGGGCCACCAGGGTCTGAGCGCTGCACAGGAGAGTTCCTGTATAATGTAGGGAATTGAGCTGCGGGAAGGAGTGGGCACAGCTCTCTCCACAGTCACGTGCCCTGACCAGGCTGCAGAGTGGGGGAAGCAGGTACTGATGTGACCAAGGGCTCTCAGATGAAAACAGAAAAGTAATGTGAGAAAGATGTGCTGGTAGAAAGTATCTGGGGAAGACAAGAAGACAGTGCCATTGGTCTTGGGAAGACCCCAATGGCAGCAAGACCCCAAAAGGGAATGTCCCAGCTCTGAAGAGCTGTTTGAGTTTTACAACTTGCTGAATTAGATCCTGC
The DNA here is from genome assembly GCF_949628215.1 of Phalacrocorax aristotelis. NCBI lineage: Eukaryota > Metazoa > Chordata > Aves > Suliformes > Phalacrocoracidae > Phalacrocorax > Phalacrocorax aristotelis. The sequence goes on along the minus strand of NC_134277.1, from coordinate 103,902,556 downwards.
CACCGTGGGACTGGGATGCATACTTATGTGCTAGTGTGCATGCGAGTGTTTAAGAACTAACTGGAGGGCTGCTCAGGAATAAAAACAGTGTTCATGTCAACAAAAATGGTTTTAAAAATGCCTATAGCACAGTGATGGTGGACTCTAAAATCCTGTGGCCCCTCTTTTATTCCTGGAGGGAGGGGGTAGACATACAAGCTGGGAAGTGCACAGGGCTCTTAGCACCGCAGGGAGGAGAGGTTGCTATATCCTTGGTCTTCAGTCCAGAGAAAGACATGGAGATGAGAGGAGATTTATACCCTTGCTGGAAGATCATCAATCGGTCAATCAAGTGAACAAGCCAAGACCTTCTCTCATTTCCCTGGGACAATGCAGATCTCCGTACTCGCTGTGGTCATGCTCGTGCTGCCCCGGCAAGGGCAGGGCTCTCTCAGTATACCCATGCGAGGCCAGCCTCACACCTGGCGAAACGATGGAGTTGATGGAGCAGGTCTCCATGGAAGGTGGCCGTGCCTTGCTGGAGGGATTGCCCCAGGGGTGCAGAGCTGCTGTCAATCAGCCTGGCTCCAGGCTGGCAGCGAGGTTACACAGGCAGCGAGGCACCAGGGTCATAGCCCATGCCGATCCTTCACGACATACCCTCTTCCTCCAGTGATGGAGCAGAGAATATAAGTGCAATGGATACATGTCTGCAGAGATGTTTTGTTCAAAGAAGGCAAATTGACAGGTTTCCCTCATAAAACAGTAATGTGGCTTATACATGAAAAAAAAAGATCATCAAAAATCAGTTTTTTCCCAAGTAAGATAATTCTGACATTACTTAAAATACTTCAGACTTGTCAGTAAAATCTCAATGTCACTAAAATTAACTGGCATATTTAAAGATTGACTTTCTTGCTTGCTTTCAACTCCCAGTCAGCCTGACATGAGGAGGGCACTTGCTATTCTTATCTTTTACACACTTGTACTTCTTGGCCTTTAACAGCTCCTTCTGCAGCGCACACTGCTCTGTCTGCCAAGGATAACGGGTGTCACTGGTTGCTGCTAATCCATTATGGCAAGCTGTCTAATTACCAGTGGTGTAGCAGTAAATAAAATGCGGGTTCACTTGCTGGCCTGCTCCTTATCCCTCATCTGAGAAGTGGGCAAATGTTGTATCACCCCAATTATTGCTCCATTTACCTGCATGTTCCCTTGACTATGGCACTGCTAATTACTTACTTTGTTAGGCAGAAGAAATATTAGGTATTTATTTCATTTGCTGTGATGATAAGAAATACAACTCCTATTATTTGTCCCCTGGACTTTCCCTTTGCGGCAATCCTTCTAGCCTACGTGCATAAATGAAACCTCATTTTACCCTAAACATCTTTGGGACCTGAGAAGGCATCACATTTTGATCAGGAAAATGTTGTAATCTCTTTTCTTTAATAAGGGAAAGGCAAGTTAGAAAGGTTTGTGAAGTGGGACTGGATGCCGTAATGGACCGAACAGGTCATTACTGAAACAACATTTTGCAAGACACCCACATGAAATTGCTGCTTTTTAGCAAAAACAGTCATCTGGAGGTGCTTGGCTTTCACTGAGGAGTTAGAAATTGGGAGCTGTCTCAGCCTATGTCCAAATGGGACTAGATATGATTTTCTTCACCTTAGACATTTTTAGCTCTTGATCCTAGTCCCCTTGGCTGCAGTCACCTCTTCACTTAAACTCCAGCATCATGAGATCATACTCAGTAAAAATGCTGGTTAGTAGCTGGCAAAAGAACGTGATTCAACACTATATTAAATGGCAAAGCAACAGAGAGAAAAAGCCAGTGTAACCCGTGAAACAGGTGGATCGTCCCAGGTAAGGCAGCAGGAGGGGCCATCGGTTCAGCATAGCAACAGCATCTCTGTCTCTGAGTGCCTTCCAGAGAGCACCACGCAGGCAGGGAGGCGCAACATGATGCCTAACGAAAGCAAATCTAGAAAGGGGCCAAAGCATCCTAAGACCTCAGCTGGTACTCTGGTGCTCTATTGACTCTATTGATCATCTATCGCCTTACCCAATTTCTAACAAACTCTCAATTTGTTACCCAAAGAAGTTACATTTCACTAGGGTCTCCCTTTTTAGCAATGCAGCCTTAAATAAATCTATTGAAAATGTGTCCTGAAATGGGTGTCTGAGATGAACCCCACAGTGTGTGTGTAGGGGAGCTTTGTATGATGCGTTTGGTGTGATGACTCTTGGTCTTCTCCATTTTTGTGGTCCTCTAGAAATTGTCCAGTGGTGGCGCAGACCACTTTAGAGATTTTGTATTTCTAGGTGGCCGTAGAGCACATAAGGACTTCCTTTTCTTGATCACCTTCTTTGAGTTTTTAGTTGTTTGGGTTTTTTTTCCAGGTATCCATTTCTGGGGTCCCCTGGTTTGAAACCCAGTGAATCCAGTACACTAAAATGTCCACAGTAAATGGGCAATGGCTAAAAAAAGAGGTAAAATGGATAGAGGAGAATGTGCAGGTTATTTTGAAATATTTATATATTTATACATGTGCACATATATTCTAATGTATGTTTTTCAGCTGAATGTCCTTCAGTTTTGTTACTTGTGTCATTCAGTGCCTCTTCATGCCATTAGCCCTGTTTCACTTACTTTGCAGCTTGCCTTTGAATTTCAAGGTGCCAACATGTGAAAGAGAAATTTGGATCAGCAAGACTGTTGGGGTTTCACTTCTGCCAATACAAGAAATAAAGAATGAAGGGCTACAGCTGGCTGAAATGAATGTCATATGCAGACTCCCTTCTTAAAATATTCAAATCACTCATACCTCAAGGACATAATTTAAATGTTCATTTTAGCCTTCTGTATCACTTTTAAACAAGGTGCTGGCATAATACTGCTGCCTCATTTAGACTAGAGAATAATCAAAAATTTCTTGTGTTTCCTGGCACTGGGAGGGAAGGGCTTTGGACATCCATATTTTGATGGCTGGAAGAGTCTCACCTTGAGACTGTTCATTTCCAGGTGGAAGAATAGTGCTTTAAATACTGCTACCAAAGAAAGTCCAGTTCTTTTGAATATATTTGGTAGAAGAACAAAACCTCGGTTTCTTTTCAAAGCCATTTGAGCGGGGAGGGTATTTGTAGCTTGAGTGTTGGATGGTTGATTTTGCCTTCAAGGTGTTGCTGCTGAAGTCTCCTTCTTGGTCTTCAGCGAGAAGGAGGAGGTTGTCGTGCAGCTCCCTGGTGGTGCATCCTGCTGCAGCAGAGTGGGCCAAGCAGAGGGGGCTGAGGCAGAAAAGCACAGCCCAGAGAGCAGTCCCAGGTCCAGGAAAGCAGCTGGGACACTTCAGAGCTACCTGGAGAAAGAAAAAGAAAACAGCAACAGGGAACAAGAGGTTCTGAAAGGATCTCCTCCAAAAGCTACCCCGAAAAACAAACAGAAGGAAAAGGGGGAGAAATCAGAAGTTCCTTCCTTCACCACTGCGTCCTGCACCGCACACCGAATTGCCCTGTCTGCAAACGTGACTGACATCACTGGAGAAGAATGTAAACTTTGATTTAAAAAAATACCACTTGCTGCTGCTCCTCTTTGGCAGCAGATCTCATTTCTTTGGAGTATTTTTATCTGATTACGTATGTATATGCACATATATAAATATTTTCCTAAAGCAGAAGGATGCTTCTCTCTTCCCCACACTTACAACAGAGGCTGCGTGCCGTTCAAAGCGGGCTCCTCCTGAGACCTTCCGCAGGTGCTGCTAGAGGAAGAGGAGAGCAAAATGAAAATTATAAAACAGTAATAATAACAATCAAAATAACAAATAAGCCGAGTGACAAATAGAGGACTAATTCAAGCTGTGTCCTTTATACCAATAATAAATGACCCAGCACTGGGGAAAGCAGGTTGCTAAATTAAAACTAATGTGGGAGGTGTGCAACCCCCCCATCCTACACCACCACACACCCCCCCATTACTCCACCCCAGCTGCGAGGATCCATGGCAGGGGCTTGGGTGTCTTCCCTCCCTCCCTTCAATCTACCTAGCCAGAGCCCTCTCCCTGCTTGACAGCTACCGCAAGCCCAAACTGACAGCTCTTCAAAATCCGCCGAAGAAACCCAGCATTAATTAAGTCATTGCTGGACTGTAATTTCCTTGAGAAGTAAAAAATTCTCACACAAGAAAAGGTTACAGAGACCTTTTCTGTGTCAAAATTACCATGCTGCATGAATATTAATGCTCTTAATGAAGACAACCTTTGCTTCATCAAGAAGGTTCTGGAGCAGGTGCCAAGCCTGAAGTCTCACTCTGTGGATTTTCTACTCTATGAAAGTCGGCACAATGCAATTTTTCCATTAAAATCAACATTTCCCACATGATCGCAGGTTTTTTTCTTCTTCTTTACAGATAGGTGGAAAGAGGGGGGAAGAAAATCCCTCTGCTTTGAAATCAAACATTTAAAGGTTTCATTCAACACATTAATCAGTGCTGAGAGAGAGGAGAGGAGGAGGAGGAGGAGGAGGGGGAGGAGGGGGACGGTGTGTGTGTGGGGGGATCTGCCTTATTTATACAGCTCTCGCACGCACTTCCATAGATCACAGCTGCATTCGTGTCGTGCGCTGCCCTGGGGTGCCGCTGGGCAAAACCTCTCCAGAAAGGCTCGGTGGGATCATGGGGGGACGCTGCAATGGGGTCACTGGAAAGGGGCTGGCATGGGGGTGCCGCCACCACTGCCCTGCCTGGGACATGAACCCTGGCCTTAAGCCTTTGGGCATTTGCCCCCCAGAGGCTGAGGATGAGCACTGTGAGGTTCAGCCATCTGGGAGGGCATAGCCAAAGGGGGTATCACCAAAAAATGGGGGAACAGGGAAAGGGGCCTCGCTGGTGGTGGTCAGGGGAGGGAGTGAAGGTGCTTGGCCACGAGGGCAGCAAGGATGCGCGATAACAAAAAATGATGGAGGAAAGGGCGGTCTCCTTGGCTCTTCCTCATGGAGGAGAGGGGTTTCGATTGCACTGCACTGGAGAAATTACACTGCCTTTGTGCTGAGCCATTTCAACAGCATTTAGCCTCAAATGAGGAAAGGGAAAGAAATGATGAGGAAAAGTGTGGAGAAACACTGAGGACAGAATAGAGGCTGCAGCTTTAGAGGCGAAGGAAAAGCAGGTAAAAGCCACCTCTTTCTCCCCCTTCAAAAGGAGAAAATGATATGAAAACTGCCCATTAATTATATCTTCTACTTCTACTTATTAGGCATTCATGATCTAATAATGGCTGTGGCTAACTTATAAAAAAAATCTGATTATTTTCTGTTGGGGCATGCAATGCCCTGTATATATTAAAAAGGTAAGCAATGATATATATTTATGGGTACTGATGTAATAGCTATTAGATTTATAATGCAGAGAAGAAACATAATTTTATTAGAAAGAGCAATAGTTCACAATCCTATTATTGTTTATTGCTGACGTCAGTGCTGAACTATAATAAGAATCATGTAACAACTGGAAATAATAATAAAATGCCGTTTAGATTTGCAAGAAAGTGGATCCTCTAAAACAAAAATAGGGATTATAAACCCCAGCCCTGGGCTGGCTGGGGATACCTGGCAGCAGCCATTTGGGTTGCGGCAGCACTTGGGATGCAGGTCAAGGTTTTTTTCCCCTGAACTGAAGGCAAACCTCTTCCTGACTCCAAATCTGCCATCAGCTCCATTGCAAACACCTGGGCAAGGCCTGGAGGGGGCCACCCAGGGCATTCCCATGGGCAACCTGTGCAACATGGTCCCACAGGGCCAGACCGCTGTGTCCTCCCTGGGGACAGAAAGAGACCTGGGGCAGCAGCACCCCCAGACCAGCCTCCCACTGTGAGCAACACACAGGCACCAGACTGTCCTTTGGCCTCCTTTACAATAACCTTGACAATTTGAGCTTATGAAACCTCGCATCCTAACCCTCATTAAAGTACTCGAACTACTACTGTGTACCTTTTATGGCTAGCCTCTGTTTTATATGAATATATACATATATACCTAGACTGTAAACCTTTCATTGTCATTGGCCTAAAAAATCTGTTCCCAAGCTGTATCTGGAACTGTCAGCTTTCCTGGTCCCTACTTCTCTATATTACTTTTTTTTTCCCCCCTTTCTAGCAGCTTTTTCCCTTTAGAGCAGTGTTTGCTGACCTTCAGACTCAAGAATTAACTCATTCTCCCGACATCTGTGAATTATTAATGAGGGTGTTTCAGAAAGTTCCTTAGCCACTTCCTTTAAAACTCCTGGGTGCAAATTAATAGAGCTGTTTTTGGGAAAGCTTAATTTTAGCAGGTGCTGCCTCAGATCTTCCTTTGTTTTAGAGATAAACGTTCTGCTCCCACAGAAACGTCAGACAGGATAGATACACCCTCCAGCTTCATTGCAAATACAGAACAAAAGTGTCTAGTCAACACTTCTGATCTTTCTTTGTTAATGCTTGCAATGCTGTGAGCTGTCTCTAGCAATGTCCCCACAACTGTTCAGGTTTTTACTTGCTCCTTTTAGACTTTTCTGGGCTTTTTTATTATCCATCATTCTGTTGGCCTCTGAATCTGCACTGATTTCTTTTAGCTTTGTGTGTGTGTGTGTGTGTGTGTGTGCACGCGCAGGAAGAGGAAAGGAGGGCACATCAGTGTAATTTTTTTAGCATCTTTGAGCATTTCCCAATTTTCATTACATTTCTTACCACCAGTTTACAGTCCCAGTAAGTCATTGCAAGCATTGTATTAAGTTTTACATAGCTGTCTCTTTCCTTTTTGAACATGGAATAGTCTAAGAATACAAACTAGGTACTGTGTTTGGAGGAGCTAAACATAGGGCTCCCACACTCAGTTGCAAAGAAAGAGGCTGCGGGGCTGTGTGGCTGGGATGGCAACAGATCCTGCTGAGACGGAGGTAGAGTGGGTGCCAGGAATATACAGCGAGGGAGGACAACGCTCCTGAGCTCCTGCTCCCAGGTGGGGTCCCAGTCCAACAGTACATCTCACTGTTGAGATGTCGCCTGTGGCCATATGCTGGATGCATAAATCTGGCTTTCCAGCAGCCCTTACTTCCGGTACTGGTCCTCCCTGTGCTCCTCTATCCCAGTGATCACTAGCCATCCTCCAGCCAAGCCCTTTTCCCCTTCTCAGTCCTAGCTGGTACCCGTACTGCTCCCTAGCCCTGCCAAATCCCCCACCCAAAATCCCAAATCCTTTACCATCCACCTACCATCAGCCACATCTGCTCTGTGCTTTCTCTGGACAGTTAAAAACCTGGCCTGGCCACAAGCCTATGGAAAGAGATGACCACCAGCTTCACTTTAAAATATTGATGGGCTCAGTCATAGGTAAGACATGAAGTCAGAAAGCGCCACAAACTTAGAAATCTTGATCTGTGACAAAAAAACTGCACTAAAAGCTTCAACTAGGGTGCCTCAATATGAAGGTGTTAGAAAGGAAGAAAGGTTTGCAGATGTTGGCATAGCCAAGATCACACGGTGAACTAGAGCAGGAACAGAATATTTAGTTCCTTGACTACAATAAATTGTCTGCCTTAAAATAACACAGATGATAGATATTCTTATAAATTAGTGGAATTTCAGTTTTCCACAGAACAAGGTGATATTGTGTCCTGTAATGATACAAATATTCTTACGGGACATGATATCACACTTAAAACTCTAAATTTTTAAAGGTGTTTCAGTTACTTTATAGCAGCAGAGTGTCTTCAGAATGAACTAGATTTGCTATTCCATCTGAAGAACAAAGAGAAAAATTTATAGAAGATCAAACAAATAAAAATACATTGAGAAAGACAGTAAGTGATGTCAACGCACTAAGAAATTAAAAACTTTGCATTAGTGTCTGAGCTTTTTTGTTGGTACCCAGGTATTATAAATAATAAACTAAACCGAAATTGTACATATTATAAAGATGCGTTTTTCTGTAGGGGTTCTGGTGACATGTACAAACCATGTGAGCTTTACTCCCATGGCGTATCCATGTCAGTAATCCCTCTCTATAAAACTAGAGAAGGGAGGGGTATAACTTGCATGAAGTCGATTCCATCTTCTGCCTACATTTGTTTCCAAATTACTTGACAAGCCTTGCCCATGGCTTTCCAGCACTGGGATGAATGAACTTCTGCAGCGGAGAAATTAATCGTGTGAAAAATGCTTGGTTTGGGTCATTGGAACTATTTGGGAAATATTTGGCTGAAAAATAGAGGGGAAAGTCAACTCAAGTGGAAAATCTGAGGTGAAGTTTATTCGTGACTGATGAAGAATGATAATCTATGTTTTGTCTGTGTCAAATTTTTTTTCTTCAGACTATTTGCAATCAGCTCAGTTCAGACTCAAATGATGCTTGCTTTCTTTTTCCAAGTGATTCTACCAGGCAAAAAAAAAAAAAAAGTTCATCATGAAGATCTAATTGTGATTAAAATTGTATACTTTTAAATATAAATTAGCCTCTGACTGAGAAATTACTGTGAAATTATTTCTGTCAAGTTTATTTAAAATAGCTTAGGACACAAATGGGTCTCAGCTTCCCAAGGTTATCTCGGGGAAGGCTGGGATCTGCACCAGTTTCCATCACTCTGTCACCTGGCCCAAGCGCTCACTGGCTTTGGGACATTCGGTGACTCCGAAACGCATGCCCCAGACCTGCACATTGTGTTATAGGACTTCTCCTGAGGTTTTGACCTGGGGAAATGGAAGCTGAGGAGACTTACCTCCCTGCTGTGCACCTTCCGGGACAGTGTTCTAACTTTTCTGTCAAAACAGATGGGAGTTTTGTTCATGGGGAAACTTTTGGGATGACAAACCCAGCGGTCCTGCCTCCTGCATGATGATGATCCTACCAGGGTCACTGCAGGAGTCTCACCCCTTCTCCCCCATCACTTCTGATACCTTTATCCCAGAGAGATGAGACAGCAAATGTTGCTCCTGGCTCTTGCTGGCTTCTTAGAAAATCCTGGTCTTAATCAGGGGGTTTGTTTATGGTACAGCTCCCCATCTTGCAAGTACTACAGATGCCACTTCGTTGCACCTAAACTGCTTACGAGACAGCACTCTTATCTAATAAGACATAGCACAGCCATACATATTTATTTATATTTGAACTCTTGCCCTCTGTACTATACTGCAGGTCATGCATCTGCTCCAACACCACCTTATTAATTTTCTACTACTCTTCTCCATGGTGGCAACAGTGTTTCGAAGCCTGAAAGGAATATTTTCCCTTTTTTTTTTTCACTTTGATCTATCTCTTTAACTCTTCAGCTGCTGAAAGGAGGGGAGTCTGGGCTTCCCCAGTGCGGTATTGCAGCGCTCCTCATTGGGAATTGGGACGCAGCAAGGCTCTCCAGACAATGTCACTTCTCAGCCTGTGTAGTACATTACTGTTCTGTTTTGTACCTTGCTAATTAGAAAGCAGGAAAGAAAAAAATATATTTATATATAAAAGAGCTCCCATCTGACAGACTCAAATTACAGAAGTATTCTGATATAAATTATTTAATCAGTGGGGGGAAAAAAGAAAGTCACAGTACTAACTATCATTTCTAGACAGAGTATTAACAACCATTTCTTTCATTGGCTTCTGGTGTCTTATTTTGTGCACCCATCACCAATAAGAAGCTATTGCATGATGCTTACCATAAAATATGACTTTCATCTCTTTGTCTTTGCATTCACTTGCTTCATTTACCTTCCTAACGTATAAAAACTTTTTAATTTGTCTCCCTCCCTTCCTCTTCTGTCACTAGCACTCTTGAAAACTTCTGGAAGAAGAAAGTAAAGACTTTAATTCATATATGGGACCCCATTCTGCCAGCCAGATCTGCCAGTCTTTGAAATACACTCCATGAACAAGGCGTCGTTTGAAGGTGTGATCGCAGCTTTATGGCTAGGTTACAAGCAGGTGATAGGAAACCATCCCAACAAACATGCTGATCTCCAGATCCACAGCTCCTTTGATGTCCTGCAATGAGGAACGGTCACCAGGAGGCCAAAGACTTGCTCAGGGCGGCCATTCCCAGCAGCAGAGGGAAACACTCTCAGGGCCCGAGCTTTGCCAAAGGACAGAGATGCCCACACTGGGGGCTTGGTGCCCACCTCTGAACAGAGAGCACCTAGCCAGGTTCAACCTTGGTACACTGAGGTTGTGTCTGCCTTCAGAACAGGCCTCCAGAGACCCGGCCCTACATGTCTAGCCTGCTTTGGCAGGCGGCTAGAGACAGGCTCTCACCCCACCATTCTCCCTGGGATGGGCCCATGTCCCCAGCGTGCAGACAGCAGCTTGCAGTGCCAGATTGTTTCTCCCACCACCCTCTGAAATTCAAGCCCAGGAGTTTAACTAGCCCCGTCAAAACGGGGCTTGCACAGCAGGGCTTTCACAAAACAACCAGAAATAACAGCATAGCCTTGATGACGAACCGACCCAGAGAAATCACACCTTTAAGCTGTTAAAGGACCTAGCCTCTTTCCAAAAGACAAGAGGTATCCAAGGACATTACACAAAAGCCCCCTTGTGCAAACATGCTGCTGTGAGGCCAACAAAGCTGTGCTGCATGAAAGCAAGGGGCAAATCCCCATAACCACATACAGGCTGGTGGCAGAACCCAGACCCCAGAGGTTTCTCATCTAAGAGCTTGAGACCATAAGCAAAATGTTTTTTAAAAGACCAGGAAGGGTAACATGCGCCAAAGCCTGTGTTCATGCATAAACTCTTTGTGCCAAATCTGAAGGCTGCTCTGGGAGGGGTAACCCTGGGCCCTTCCTTGAGGCAATGCCTTTGTCTGATAAAAGTACAAATATATTGTTTTCTGGTCCCTGTGGTGGGTGAATACCTTTTGATTGCCTGCTGAGATTACATATAATAAAAACAGAGAGAGTAAACTGCTTTTCTTTTCACAGTTATGTCACTACTATATATAGATATAGATATAGATATAGATATTGCAAGTTTCAAATCCATATCCTGTTGTTGGATAAGCAGCTGGAGCTACTAAGATTTTTGTGGAAATCTCCCACTTTTCTTCCTGCGAGCTGTGAGCACAGGGGGGCCAGAGTGTTATCTGGGCAAAAATAATAATAAAAAAGAAATGAGGCAGGAGGCAGCTGTGGCGTGGTGCTCTCTGGGCAGCCCGATGGTGCAGGCATGTGAAGGCTGTGACGTGGCAGGGCTGCTCCCTCTGAAGTCAGGGTGGTGTCATGCCCGCCTGCCTGGGAGTTTCAGCCCAAGCGAAATCACTGCTGCAGTCAGGAGAAACACCCTCGGATGCTTCATGCTGGCCAAGTCCTTGCCCAAACCCTCTTGGGCTGTTTTTTGGCCTAGCTGCACCCTCAGCACCATCAGGGAGGTGCAGAGCCCCGAGCCTTCCCCGCAGCCCCCAGTCCATCATTATCTTCGTTAGGCCAGCCGATCAGGTCAGTCCCTGCACCGCTGCCAGGAAGGTGACAGTCCCCAGCAAGTGACAAAGTGCTCAGTTGCTCTTGCAGGGGTAAAAAGGCCCAGGTTTTATTCCCCAGCAGAGCTGCTGCTGATAGCAGCCTCCTCCTCTGCTCTCGTTGCCTCCTCCTCACCAGCACCAGACGCTAGAAGTATGAACTAAAGCTCATTTTTCTGACATAACACACTAAGATCTTGAAAGTTTATGCCACGGCAATGTAAAATGAATACCTCTTGGCACAACAGAGGCGAAGTGCTGCCTGTTTGTTAACGGGGGAAAGTTCCTGCTTGCATTATCTATCATGCTGTGCAATTGCAACTGGCAGCTGCCTGCAACCCAGCCCTCGCCTTTCCCACTCCTCCTGCCAGCTCCCTTCTCTTGCCCCACGGAGACGAAAAGACTTATGCTCAGAGGCAGACCAAGCTCAGGATTTAAGAGAGGGTGTTTTGCACCTTATGGTGCTGCTCTGGAGGAGCTCCCTTACCCTCAGCCAACATCAGGGGACTCTGTCCCAGCAGCACCACCACCCCAAGCCCCTCCAGTGTGCAAGCTGCTCGCCGGCCAGTAGTGGCCTTTGCACTCCTTCAGCAAGGATGGGGAAAAGAAAGGGGTGCCTTCTGCTTGTTGCAGAATGAAAATATCAGCAGAGAAGAGCTACAAGCCGTGGGTTACTCAGAGCGGACTGGAAGAAGCCACTTTCTCCTGTGGGAATTGCTGCTTGCAGCTTTTAATCATGTAAGTGAGATCAGATTGCCAAACCCAGCAGCAAAGGTGGCAAATGCGGCTTCTGAGAATCAGAGACAACCAAAACCCTGGAAAGGTCTCGTGCTGGTCACTGGAGGAAAGCTCAGCCTTCACTCACACAAAGTGGTGTGCCACTTCTACATTTTTGTGTACAAACACATGTAGTGCTGGCTAGCTGTGGGAGTTTCATTGTCTTGCTCAAAAGGTACAAGTTGAGAATCAGGGCAATATTAAACAGCATTTATTAAACGAGGGAGGGTTTAATCTGCTCTACAGGTACTAAATATTTGATTTAGCAGAAGCTTGGAGAAATTAAAAAAAATCATATTTTATTCTTTGAATTACATTTTCCCGAGAAGGTGGGGCCACCTGATGCTAACAGGTGAAAAGAGAGGCTCTTCCCTCCCTTCATACCCAGCACATTAGAGATGTAGGGGGAAGAGGGGTTGTTTTCTTCAAGAAAATCTTTGAACCCACATACTCTGGTGCAGGGTGTGCAATATCCCTTTGCCAGGTGCCTGACTGACTGGATAAGAGTTGAGATGAATGGTCCCTTGGAATAATTAAGGGAAACAAGTAAAAATGTCATATCAAAAGAAAGTATTCATGAGCACAAAGAGAGGAAGCCCCTGAGTCATAAATACACAGGGAAGAGTATGACGTGTGCTTGTCCTCTCACCGTGCCCATCCCAAGGCAGCCACTTTGGATCACTTTTATCAGCCAGCAGAGCACAGGGCCCAGTGGATTTTGGTCTGGTCCACTCTGGCTGCTCTTATATTGTGTACAGACGAACTTGTACTGATTGAATTAAACCAGTGGACACTTACTGTGGCTGAAGAATGATGTGCTTCCCTCCAGCCTGACACTGGTGCTAATTAATTTAGAGTAAACAAAAATAAAAATGGTACAAAGTGCAGTAAAAGTATCCAGCTTGCAGTGATTTAGAAAAATCAGTTCATGCTCAGATAAAACCAGTGCAACTCAGCACACAGATCAACACCGAGGGAAACTGATTAAATGTCCAAACAAAGGCATAAAAACATGAAATCAGTTGGACAGTAAAGACAGTCAATTGCAAAATAGATGATATTGTCCCAGCAGAATTGACTTTTTTTTCTGTCTTATTCTTTTCCACTGATTTGGTATTGTTTGGTTTTGGTTTTGGTGTGGTACTGCTCGGTGTTCCGACCTCAACCTCTCCATTCAACAGAAATGTCTGGAGTACTTCCTTGTCCTTTTCTCCAGACACTGCCACTTCTCTGCATCAGTCGGTACCACCAACTCAGAACTGAGCAGGTCTTAGAGGAAGAGCAAATATCCCATGGGCAAGCAGGGTTTGTTTGTTTATAATCACTCTGCCAAGCACATCTTGAAAGGTAGGGTTGGTTTTTTTTTAAAAAAAATGGCTTTAGAGCCAAGACCCTCTAAGATTTCCATGGGCTTTAGTCAAACTGCAGCTCACTTCTATCTAGCTTTTGTGAACTCAGCTGCCTATTCTGAAGACACATGAGCTTCTTAGGTGGTGTGTGATGCAGACAGATGCTAAACCACCGAGGTATGCAAACAGAAAATGTGGGTTAGGAGATGGGGGAAAGACCAACCTAGGATGGCTGGGAGGCTGAGGTTCCCAGACAAGCCAATATAGGGCTTACAGCGTTAGCAGGATGAGCACAAGCAAATGAGCACAGATTGCTGCTGTTCCTTTCACCAGACTGGAGATCTCTACAGGGAAAAAGAAAAGGTACAGCTGTGCGCAGAGAGGGAAGCACAGTGGCATGACGTGCATTCGCATCACGGCCTTTGGGCTGCTGCCCCACCAGCCCCTTCCTTTGCGGAAGGTGGTGAACATGAACCCGAAGTCAAGAGGGAGCCAGATGTTCCCCTCAGCCCTCATCACTTGGCACAGCAGCCTGCATGTTTATGAGCACAAGGGCACACTGTGTGGTTTGCGAGTGCAGGTCAGAGCTCTGCAGGGTGATGCAAGAGCGTGAAACAGTTCTCACTCCTGTTACCTAACACCGTGCCCATTACACCTGGAAAATGCACTTTGCCCTAAGCGCTTCAACTGCTGGATGACTTCTAACTGTCAGTATCAAGCACAGCATCTTTCACCTATTTGCCCTTTCTAGACATCTTTTCAGTGACTGGCACAGTGACCCCAGATGCTGGTTTTGAAGCACTTTGGGGAGAGGAAGGAAAAAAAAAGATTTTTAATATTTCACCTATACCAAAATTACCTCTGAGAGAACTCAAATATATGCCTTCCCTTAGCGTTCAGTTTGGTTGCTAAGACATCAGACCCTCTCTTGTTTACACTGGTTGTTTTATTCTGGTTCTCATCTTGCCCACCAGACCCGATATGGCTGGATATCGTCTGAACCATTACAGGCCCTGCACAACTTATTCTGTTAACAAATCCATGTCCCATAGGCTATGCTTATTCTACATGCAGCTCTTCAGTGATGACAGTGGGAGACTTGACACACAGAGACCATGGCACTCACTGGCAATCCACAGAAATACTTTTTTTTTTTTAAATGTGGTATGATAAACCTCTTCTTAGGAAAACAGATAATATCAGTGCCTGAGGCCTTTGCCTTAGGTGTCTCAAAGGGAAAGGCACTTTAAAAATGTGCAAAGCAGCAGCCCAAACCTCCCACAGTGCTCAAAAGAAGACTAAATATTCTTAGGGAAATGTTGGGTCTATTCCAATTTCTCCAGAAACACTTACTAACCCACTTCCACATTTTCGGGCACTGGTTCTGGGAACTCAGCATTTAGGTACTTTGAATGAAAACAGCATGGTCAGCTGGACCACCTTATGTGAACATTAATTTCCATTCACTGGACCTGAATCTACTTTCCCTGTGAAAAACCTAGAGCGGCTCCACAGGAGCCATTTGGAGTCACACTGCTCTAAAGCCAGAGGACACTCCAGCCTGTAAGATGCACTTCACTTTGCAAACCATGTGCTATTAATTAACCACGAGAAACGGCTGCTCATTTACTTTTCAGCTACATGAAGATTAAATGTTTCCTAACTCAGCATCAGTCTCAGCTGTCCTTCAAATTTGCTCCACAATGCTGTCCACTGAGGCCAGGGGAAAGGATGGGTAAGTTTGGGCAGCAGGAACAACTGAAGACGACCGAGCTGTCCTGAAGAAAGCTGAAATTTTAGGAGAAATCAGCTGTATGCTAAAGGATGAAAACCCATGATCAATTCCAAGCGGGTACTCTTCAAAGAGAAGGATTCTTGAAAAGTAAAATGGATTATTATTTACATAATCAGTCAGCAGCACAGCAGAGGCACCTATAGGTGGGGAGGATTTAGATACCTGCAGACCAAAGGGGTTCGGATTTCCCACTCTGCTGCTTGCCCACCCTTCAGGCCAATATGACTTTCTGAGTTTTTATCTGTAGGCTTTACATATATTGTATCTGAAATGCTGAAGATAATACTCAAGCATCTTGGGAAATGCAAACAAATAAGAGATATGATGTGCAGTAGTTCATAAAAGCATCATATCTTGGATATATTACTTCTAAGAAAAAGCCAGATTTTTTTTTTCTTGGAACCACCCTAAGTAAAAAATTAATGCAAACAACACAAGTGAGGCCTTGTGTGGTTTGGAAGCCATAAAGACTCTCGACCACTAGACTGGCCCAATTCCTCCTGTTTTTTGCTTTTGGTCTAGTAAATTGAAAGGCCACCACAGATGTTAGTACCACAAATATTCATATTCTACCCAGAAATGGAACCTTTTTTATTTGATGATTTCTGCAAATGAGCATGGCTTTTCACAAGGAAGAAGGGGCACATCAAGCTTCTGGGAAAGGTTATCAGCTTTTCCAAATGGGCAATGAAAATTTGCTGTTTTCCTAGTAAAAGAGCTCCCCCCCTCCTTTTTTTTTTAAGCAGTTTTTAGGTTTTACTAAACATCTCTGGCAGGCTGGTATTCCTTCAGGTAAGGCTATTTCCTGCTTTCTTAAACTGTTCTAATGTGTTAACTTTTTATACATTTTCTGTATTTTCTCAGTGTCTCACTAGGCCCATGTGTCTTCTATCAGAGCTAGTCCCTCCAATTGCCTAACAGGCAATGTACCAAATCATCAGATGTCCAAAGTTCACATTATCTCCTTAGATAATCATGTGCAGCTCTTCTCTTCAGTCACTGAACTCAACTGTCTGTGGCAGAATTTGGCTTTAAATGTAGAAGAGCAGAAAACACACCGCTATGGAGAAAAGAGACCCATGGGGACCAATGCAGTATCTCTGAGAAGATTTAAAAAAATAAAATAAAATTAATTTTAACTAAAATAACTTCTAATGCAAGGAGCAAAGTTCTTCTTGCGCAGGCACTTGGATCCCCGTGTCTTTTTGAGTTGTCTTCATTTCTGAGCTTATTCTGCAAGCTAATGGTTAACTTAAGCTTGTTTTTAGCATTCAAGGAGCCATAAACCCTGGCAATGTGACTGTATGTTCTAGCAAGGAAAATGACTGGAGGTGCAACTTCCATAAGTAGCTCCTACAACAGAAATCTGGAGGCCCAGAAACCATTAGATGAGACCTTAAAGCAACCTGTTCTAACAGTGCTTTACCTGTTCGACAAAAACCTGCATAATTTTATGTATGCTTGCTGTATGCGGTGAAGTGCTCACACCCTCAATTAATTTCTCAAGAAATAAACTGCAATGCTCAAAATTTCCTGGAATTAGGCTAGCAGTGATCAATTGGCAAAGTCCCATGAAGTCCATAAGTATGTCCCGGGAGAAACCTCCACAGCCTTGCATGAAAATCCACTGTCGGTTTTAAGCACTGCTTCCAAAATTTGAGTGTTTTCAGTTGCTATTGGCTTTTGGTGGGGAAGGTTGTTCATTACCACCCAGCAGCAGGTTGACTGACACCAAAGAGCAGCTACTATGCAACTTGCAGCCTTTCTGAAGACAAATGATCATCATGAACCAGTTATGTGGAAAGGAAGTTGTCCAACAACTAGAGCTCTTGCAAGAAGCATGTGAAGAGAGTTGCTCGAAGGGTAAGATGATCTATTTGTTCCAAATCATTATGTTTGGGGGCCCGCTTTTTTGGTTTTGAATTTCTGAATGAGTAAGAAAACTCATCTCTGAAAAATGTCTGCCACAAAATGAACAAAACCCTCTTAACAGTTCTAATGCTCCCGTTTAATATGCGCACCAGAGGGTGCTGTGCTGTGGGTCTGAGCAGGAATATTAGCCACTCCAAACTACATTTAGATTGCCAATAAAAAATAAAAGGCAAAATGCCTTAATGTAGATTCCTGCCTCCCTTTAAAAGGAAAAAACATCATAGTTCTAAACTGCAGCTGAGCAAAAAGGGGGGAAAAAAAGGAAAAAAAAAAAAGAAACAGTGAATTATGTGATGTGGTGTTTTTACCAACTGTCTAAATAAAGGTTTAGTGAGTCACTGTGGAAAACAGAAAATCTTTCTTTATTTTAAGAGCTGCAGTTTAAGAGTTTTGTATGAAAAAGCTTCCCTTAGGTTTGTAACTTAAACATTGCCCATCTGCTCTTTCCTCCCTCGTCTGCATTTACAGTAAATCTGAGATTTCCTTTTTCAAAAAATACATTTTAAAAAAAAATGTACAGATTTGGCCAACAGTGTCTGTAGAGATGCAGAGAAGTCTAATTTAAGGTACGAATATCTAAAACGATGGTTTCCCTTTGGTGCACACTGGAGGCAGGAAGTTTTCTGCTCTGGGCTTGGTGCTGGCTTCAGGTTCCCTGCAGGAGTTAATAGAAGAGAATGTGACATGGGAGCTTGAACCCTAATTAGGCAGGGTACCCACTTCCCAAATTTTACAGAGAGAAAAGAAAGATGGGTCTCCCTGGGGTCAGGACCAGAATCCATGGAAGCCGATGGGAAGATCCCTGACGCCTATGCAGCCAGCCGTACAGAGGAGCAGTGAGACCCTCTGCTCTGTGGCCTCCAATTAGTTCATCTCCGAATCAGGTGTCTTGCTCGCAGTTACCATGGCTGAAGAGCAATGCCAGTCCCCCAGCACACATGGTATGACGCATAGCTCATTAGTTCATGAGTATAATAAGACTTTTTTTTTTTTTTTTTTTAATATAGTCTCACTGTGCGAAAGAGGCTTCAGGTCATGGTTTTGAATTAAATTCAGAGTAACTGCACTGACGACAATTCATTTTTTCCTGGTGGAAAACCAGGTAGAAATTATAATCAGGCGCTTCAATTCTACCCCTGTGAAGAAGGGTAGCTTACAAAATATCACCTCTGGGCATGTTCCTGGGGTCTAGCCGTGTCCAGTTTTATGCATGGAGGCAGAAGTGGCTCACACTTTAAGGATGGCTTGTAAGGAAGGGATGCAAAAGCAGAATACTTCACCAACTTCCAACTTATATTTCTGTCTCTGACTGCCATTATTAATGAACTCATTCACTTTCATAAAAACAACTACACAAGTGCTTCTAACCATATCTATAAAACTATTTAATGCTCTTTTCGAAACAAGGCATCTTACAGCCATAGTAATTGCAGTTTTACTAGACCTTTAAATGAGAAGCAGCTACTTATTAAGTTTTGATATGGTGAGCTGATTAGACAAGTTAAACATAAAGGCAAAATTTATGCATACTGTATAACCACATGTGCATGTAGTGCTGTTCTTACACTGGTGTTTGGCACTCACTGCAATAGGAAATCCTGCTAGGTACACAGTTTTATGCCACTTACAGGTTACAAGTAGTAAAGCGAAAAATGCTGGATTTTACAGGAAAATAATATTCATAAATCTCCTGCAGTGAATTACAGTATAACTCAGAACTGTCTTTGTTTTGCTGCTGCTATGAATTCAATTCTGTTGCCAGTGCAGAAACAACAAGCACAAAGGCCAAAGTGGAAACCACTCCCCTCACATTTGGCAAGTGCTTATATCCAATTTACAAACGGCTTCTGAAACAGTACTAATAACAAAGAAGATCCCTCAGATTCTGATTTTTTTCTCCTAGAGAACTGAAGTAGTCCATCGTGTACAAGTTAAAGATGTCTTCTAACGTCCTACCTGGTTTTCCCAGTTCATCTGTCTTTGCTTTCTACCTCTCTCGACATGAATCTTATTTATTTGTCTTTTGTCTTATTAAGCAACTCGCTCGGTGCGTTGTGTATTAAAGAGCTCTCCCTACACAGTTCTCACAGGGGAGAAACTATGCTGCCTAAACAGTCCTCTGAACTTAATTCCTCCTGATCTGGCAGAACTGGCCATAGCATGGCATTATTGTATTTTTGCATGTTGATTTTGTTGTTATTACATGCCAAACTCAGGATCAGTGCTCTGCTCTGTTACATACAGTAATTTTATCACTTTAAGTACACAGGCTTTTACCATCACCAATATCAGAGCAATGATTTCAGGGAATTCAAACTGATTAATTTGTTGAGATGCATCATCCATGTGTAAAATGGTCAGTACAACCCATGTTTTGTCTGATCTTGGTTCATTACAAAATAAGACATATTAAGAACAAAGTATATTCTTTCATTTTATCATATGTGTTTGTGGCGTTGAGCTGCTGTATGGAGGATCTCCACTAATATCTTTATACTTGGATTTAATGGCAACCCAGAAACTGATTCAACAGAGACCTCACACATGTATAACATTAGGAACCTGAGTAGCACCAGTGTTGACTGCTCATGTGCTTAAGTACCTTGCTGATTTGGGGCCACAATGAGTGGAAGAGTCAGGAAATAAGTGAGGAAAAAATATTTATCAAAAGTTAATCATATATTCTGCCTCTGGCATAAGAGGATTACCACAGGAAGCTGGAAGGAATTTGTCTCCCCCTGTGCAGTGTTGCACAAACAGTGATTTTCTTCTAATGCAACAAGCAGTGGTTAGTATTAGGCACCAGATACAGGATGTGGGGAACTAATTGTCTTATCTGGCATGACAAGCCTTACCTTACCATAAAACATTACAAGTATGGATGTGATGGCACAGCTAAGCTGCTCTACCTCAGAGTGACAACACCAATTGCCTTAAAGGGAGCTATTTTTAACTTACACTGATATAAGCAAGAAAAGAACGAGGCCTTAATTATACTTAAACACCTAAACTAATTGTGGTTTTCAACCTCCTTCAAATTTTCCAGTAGAGGTTTGGGACCTATACACTGACTTTAAGTCTCCTGACAACTGGTTTGCTTTTCTCCCATACCTTTTAAAGACTCTTTGAAAATAGTTCACAAACCCCAGATGTCCATGGTCTGAGGCTGGAAGATTTTTGCTTTTAAGGGATCAGGAAGTCTCTGGAAAGATCGAGTTGTCAGGAGCTCATGTGGACAATAAAAACTTTCACTATCCTTATTATAAACACTTTGAGTAATATGCCAGCATAAGAAAATTCCTTTTGAACAGAAAGCAAGAGCTACTATCTTAAAATAATAAAAGATTTCCACAAACTGTGAAGTTCCAGTATGCACGAGAGAAAAGGTTGTGTTTTCTTTAAATATGATATGCTGGGTATTGCCTGGCATTTTGCTACTTATAGTCTTTCTCAGAATAACAGAATTTAATAACAAAATGTACCAGAGTGATACTTTGAAGGCGAGCATATATATTTCTTTATTTCTCAGGTCTAACATGGTCACAATTTTATAGTTTTTCACTTACTAGTTTATATCTGAACACAGAAATTTATATAAACTCCAAACACAATCAAGTGGAATATGAAATAAGTAAATAATATAACCTACTATGAGTATGATAAATGCATGTCTTTGAATTATATCATTTATTCATGACTTTTTCTAGTTAGCTCAATAAACTCCTTAATTACTGTGAGCTGAAGCTCAGGTGAATCAGAGGGACTGACGGAAGATCTCTTTCCACCTGCATTCAGCTCTGTGGTATTCTGACACGCAGAGCATTGCTGCTGAGAAGAGGCTCCACAAATGTCCAACAGATATTAAAGACACTCATATGGGATTGATCTGTTGGGAACTCCGAGGCATTAAAATTCTCATTCTCTTCTACCTTGTTTATCTGAGTGTGGTTAGACAGTATGCCACTCCTATGGGGATGAAGGCTGGAAATAACCCTTCCACCTAGTATTGCTGTGACCCATTCTGTCTGATCCTGCCCCTGAAGTCTACTTAGAAGTCCTATGGACTCAACTTCAGTCACAGCCAGAACCTAAGGCATGTGTCCTCCAAGGAATGTCTTCCTTTCTAATTGATTTTCAGGTTCATTTACAGCTGTCAGTCCTGATCTGTAAATACCTGCATGATTTAGCATTTATCTGCTTGCAATTCTCTTTTTTCCCCCTCCATTTAGTTTTGATAGCACAGATTGACACGTGCCCTTTAAAGACGATCCCTCTAACAGAGCATTTTGGGCCTGGTTAAGACAGTGTTTCTTATGGTTTGTTTTGGTTGTGTTTTTTTGTAGGTTCACCAGCAATACACAGTACATTGCAAGATCGTCTCTTCACCCAAATGCATTTATTGGTTGATGAAAATGTAAGTAAGAGGAATGTCCTATAAGATCTCCTGGGATTGATCTCCACATACAAATCTTACCTACTGTATTAAAAAATAGTCTGTATAGTTGATGAGTTGTCACATCAACCCATTTTATGATGAAGTATGTCTCCCAGATCTCTGTATAGGTACTTCTTTCTATAATTTGAACTTCAGTAAATACGTTCACTGGATTTTCTCTGGTCTATGTTGAAAAAGGATCCCGCTGAGGTGGTTGACATCATCAGACAATTATCAAATTATGCTGGGAAGGCCGTCATCTTCAGTAAAAATAACAGGTGTAGTCCAGTTTTTCAAGGGAGCCTTGGTTGGAGGGGTTTGCCTCAGCAGTAAGACAAAATGGGATGATGGCAAACATCACCTATGAACGTTGTCTGTGAACACACTCTCTGTGTGGCTGCTGCAGTTTAAGGTTTCCCTTATTTCAGTGGGTTGGCCTCATGAAGTAATCACAGAAAGATAAGACAGGAAGTAGAGGAAAGCAATTTTCAATACCAACAGAGGCTTAAACATAAAACAACAGAGAAATAATGATATATTGCATTGTCTCTGATTGGAGGGAGAGTTTTCCTCCATCCCTCAAGGCAGAACTGTAAATACAGGAACAGTCAGTTCCCAACATCTCTAAAGATTACCCAGCAGACTGGGATAATCTGATTATTAAAAAGACCTAACCAGACCTCTCATATAGCCTAAGGGAACATGGAGCTTCTAGATCTCCCAGTGATACTGGGCTGTCCCTTGGATTTCCTAGTGTGGTCCATTTGTGGCTAGCTAAGCTTCCTTAGGGATTCAGTAGTTCCCCTAAGACAGCAAATCACCATTTCTGATAAACACAGTTTCAAAATTGCCCTCCCAGCTTCCTTGAAATCCATGCGTACATTCTGCTCTGCTACTGAGCTGGCTTTCTTTTTATTCTTTAGCCATCCACCCTTTCCAAAACTGGAACTCACTCTGAAGAGAAGCATGCTAGTATCGGGCACTCTGACTCCATGCACATCTATATGCATGTATGTATAAAATTCAGATACGCTCTACAGCAAGTAACAAACTGTGGATAGGGGAAATATTTTTTTGATAGAAGCCAAGCTTGATAAAAGGAGTGCACACTGTCGTGCCTGAAAGTATGATATTAATAATTAAGCCATGCAATCATTACCTCAGGATATTATTTCTTAAATATCTCTTGCAAAGGCAATACGATTACATATGAATTATATCAATTTTCTACCAACAAAAAAAAATCCACAGAAATAGGAATTGAATTACACTGTCCAATTTGCTGTAAAGTTCACTGTACGTGAAGAAATTAATCAAAGCTACCACCACCCATTTTTATGGGAACATAAAATGATGTGAACTTCCATTTTTAATAAAGATGCATAGCTCTTTTATGAAGACCGACTAATAACACTGTAATGAACTGAAAAGCTACTGATACATTAAGAATGAAAATTTTGAGGGATATGTTTACTGAGTCTCCTGTTTCAAGCCAGGCAATACTTCCGTTTGAATCTGCCTACAGATAAAGGAAAAATCCAAACAAGAGAGTTCATGTAAACTCTGTGTAAATTCATCTCCCACATACACAAATGGCCAGCGACATTCTTTGTATCTAGCTGCTTCCACCGAAATGATCCCTCAGACAGATGTGGTCTGCATTCTCTAGCAGTCTGAGACCCCATGCAGATGTCTCTCTGTTGTCACAAATGCCCATGAGTGGGTATTTCCAACCTGATTCAAACGGCTACAAGGCAATGAAGGAATTTTCTTAGGCTCCAAATTCAGGAGGATTCTGAGCAGCAGCATGCCTATGTGTTCTCTGTGCAGGATAAATGCTTTTAATCAGGAAGGCTACACCTTCTTCCCCCAAAAGAATGTTAATTAATTAAGGTCGTTGGATATTAATTGAATAATCAAATAGTAAGCTAATTTATTTTGACTGTGTCCACACAGCTTTTGCTCTTGCTTCTTTTTTTTTTTTTTAACAGTCTCAGGAATGATGCAATTTTCTGGAATATTTGCTTAAACTGTGTTTAAGCACATAGTGAAAAGCAATGTGGGAATATCTCAATCACAGCAGAGAGTTCTCAGAGTGCTGTTTATCTGACCTGCAAATAAGTGCTGCTCTCCTTTCCTTTGCACAGAGGCAAAATCTGGGGTAAGGCAAATTTTTGTGCTTTTTTTTGTTCTTCAGAGCAGTCACTCAGCCAGTTGACTTTGTTCACCAGGTGTTTTCTCATTTCTCACAAATGACTCTGTCTAAATTGGAAGCTATCAGAAGTTTGCTTAGTTGCTTGAATTCATCTGGGGGAAATCTTCAAGGCCTCTTTTCATGGGTGGTCCTTCGCTTTGGCCCGTTTTAATCCTTGTTCTAGTTAATATTTTTAAAAAGACACAACTAAGGGCAATGTTTCCTAACTGCAAGAGGTAAAGGGCTAATGAATAACAGAACTGCTAGTAATAGACAAAGGTGGACTTCTTGATTATATTTACTAAATTAACTTAATCATTAGCATTTGATAAGATGCTCAGAGGCATCATATGACGAGTCAGGGAATAGACTTGTTTACTTGTCTTTCCCATCTCTGTGAAACTAAACATCAATCAAATGCTAGAAAATTGTTTAGCTAGAACGGTGATTACTCAGTTTCTCTACTCTTTTGGACTTCTTCTGAAGAGGACGAATATTTCATGAGTATCATTTTCTACTTCCTTGCCCCTACCTCCAACTGCCTCATTCTAAAAATGTCCTTTCTGTGGCACCCTAAGAGGGATGACATGCCTCATCTTAAGACCACTAAACTACAGATATGGCAACAAGAGAGAAATATAATATTCCAGTTGGATAATCACCAAGCAGTCTGATTCACTTAGTCTAATGTTCCCAGTCAGATCCTGGCAATGAAATAAGCATGTAGGAGGATGCAAACAGATTAGTTTTAATTAAAATAATAAAAAGGTTCAAGCCATGGACCTCAGATTTAAGCTCCTCATTTTTTTCATGAGTAAGGATATCTGATCAAATCTTCCTCTGAACCTGTCCCTTAGGTTTTTAGTCTAATTTGAATTCAAAGCCACATGGACCTGTCTGGCTGCTTCTAAAAAAATTGCTCTGCAAATGCTCACAGTTTTGTCAATCTAGACCCACAGTTCATCTTTGAAACTCCTCAGCTCTGGATTTGTTCTAGGGCTTAATAACATTGTCCCAGGATACTTCTGGGACAACATCTGTCTTGGTCTTCATTGCTACTTTATTTTCATTATTACTTACACAGTTTTAAAGGTCTGGGCTTAGGACAAGGTTCCACCATGTTAGGACATGGACATTTTTAGATATCCCTACCTCAGAAGGTTCCTTTTTCCAGCCAGGAATCAACAGACCCTGTAAATAATGTTGGCAGAATTTGGGGTCCACAATAAGGAGACAATTAGTTATTGTTATTATAATAATTATCATTTTGGGGTCTCCTGTGTCAGGATTAAGGCTCTGCAGGTGCTGAACAGCACTGCTGTACAGAACCTTGGTGGCAGCTGGCACCAGCTGGAATCCCATTTCCTGCTCACCAGAGCTTCAAAATATGTCATTACATGTAGAGAAAAGAGGGAGAAATGTTGTTTGTCTTTTAATTTCTCTTTAAACCTTTTGCATTTGTCTACAATGCACCGTTGACAAAACTACTACTGATTTAAATAAAAAACAAGCAAACAAAATTAAACAGACTACAATCATGCCTACATACATATAGAATCATTTATCAGATTGGCCCATATATTAAAAGGCCTTTTTTTCTTTCTGCTGAGCTGGGAGTGAAATATTTTTAAAGGCCTGTGTTGTAAACAGAAAATCCATTATTTAAATTAATGATTTATTCCTTTAAAGCCAGTGTGGAATCTATCACTGGCATGATAAGATGCACATTGTCTTCTATCTGCATATAGCCATGTAACTGTGCAATATCTGGCAGTGAATATGAAAAAAAAAATCAATTTTGCCTGGTTTCAAGCATATCTCCTGAGTCTGAGATATGTCTCACTTGTTTTTCAAATACCGCTACAAGTAATTTAAGATCTGTATTCAGAGAAAGAACTTGTCTCTATGTGGGTGCACACATCTGTATTACCTGATTGGCATTAATTTTTACCTATTTTAAACAGAAAGATTGCAGTTCTCCTCCAGCATTTTTTTTTCCAGAGGAAACGACCATTAAGAGACTGCCTGATCCAAAGCCCAAGGAAGTCAATGTATAGTCTCAAACTTTGGTGAAATGTTGATCACGCTCCAAGGCCCAGATCCTTGAAAAGTTTTAAGGTCCAGCTTCCCCTGAAGATTTGGGAAGACCTGAAAGTCTGAATATTAACACTGAAGTTCTCGGTTCTGTGTGCATGATGAATATTTAGCTTCCAGAGAATCTGCCAAAAGCCACCACCAGGTGCTGGTCTGGATCAATCTTGTATCTGATGTAGATTTATATTTTCTATGGTCCCAAAAAGCTGGAGTCATATGCAGGTTACAAGACCACAGGAACAGCTCAGGCTGGAAGGCACTTCTGGAGACAAACTCCTTCTCAGGCAGGGACAGATACAGGAGGCTACTCAGGGTCATGTCCACTTGGGTTTTGAATATCTCCAAGGATGCAGACTCTACAACCTCTCTTGGGAACCTGTGCCAGTGGTGGTCACCGTAACAGGGGAAAAAAAAAGCAAAGCTTTTTCTTGCGTTTAGGTGGAATTTCCTGTATTTCAGTTTGTCCCATTGCCTCTTGTCCCACTCCTGGGCACCACTGAGAAAAGCCTGGCTCTGTCTGCTTTAATCCCTGAATTGGGTATTTATAGACATTGATAAGATCCCCCGAGCCTCCTTTTCTCCAGGCTGAACAGGACCAGCTCTCTCAGCCTTTACTCACATGCCAGATGCTTTGCGCCCTTAGTCACATTAGTGACCCATCACTGCACTGACTCCTGAATGTCCATGTCTCTCATGTACTGGGGAGCCCAGGACTGGACACAGGACTCCAGATGTTGTCTTCTCACTGGTGCTCAGTAGAGGGGAAGGATCATCCCCTTTACACCTGCTGGCAAAGCCCTTCCTCATGCATTCTGGGACACTGTTTGCCGCCTTTGTTGCAAAAGTGCATTGCTGGCTCATAGTCAACTTGTTCACCAGGGCCCCCTGGCCCTTTTCTGCCAGCTGCTTACTAGATGGTCAATCACCAGGGTGTTCTAGTGCATGGGGTTGTTCCTCCCCCAGGGCAGGACTTTGCCTTTCTCTTTGTTGAACTTCATGAGGTTCCTGTTGTCCCACTTCTTTGGCCTGTTGAGGTCCCTCTGAAGGGCGGCACATCCATTTGGTCTGTCAATCAGTTCTTCTATTTGTGTCATCTGCAAATTTGCTGAAAGTGCACTCTGTCCCATCGTCCAGGTCATTAATGAAGAGGTTAAATAGTGTTGGTCCCAGTGTCAGCCCTAGGACTGGCTAGTGACTGGCTTCAAGATGAACTTCAATCTGCTGATCACAACCCTTTTGAGCCCATCACTTTAGTCAGTTTTCAATTCACCTCACTGTCTCATATATTTAGCCCATGCTTCACAAGCTTGTCTGTGAGGATGTTAACAAGAGACAGTGTCAAAAGCCTTACTAGAGATAAACCACATCCATTGCTCTCCCCTCACCCACCAAGCCCATCATCTCATCATGGAAAGCTACCAGGTTTGTCAGACATAATTTCCCCTTGATAAATCTGTGCTTCCTGCTCCTGATCACCTTTCTATCTTTCAAATATCTAGAAGTGGTTTCCAGGATTAGCTGCTCCATCACCTTGCCAGGGATTGAGGTGAGGCTGGCCTGCCTGTAGTTGCCTGGCTCCTTCTTGCCCTTGAATAGGAGTGACGTTTGTGCTCTTTCAGTGCTCAGGAATCTCCCCTGGTCACCATGATCTTTCAGAGACAATCAAGAGTGGCTTGGCAACGACACCAGCCAACACTTGGGTGCATCTCATCAGGGCCCATGGTCTCGTCTGTCCAGTTTGTTTAAACGTTCCCCAACCTGCACTGAGGGTAAGTCCTCCTTGTTTCCCTTACCTTCCCAACAAAGACTGATGTGAAGAAGACATTGAGTACCTCAGCCTTTTCCATGTCCTTTGGTACCAGGGCCCTGTCCCATTCAGCAGCACGTCCCCATTTCTCCCAGTAGCTCCCTCGCAGCTGGAATGATCTGTGCTACAGCACAGCATGGCACAGCATGCCACGGCACAGTACTTCTTCCAGCTACCTGTGAACACTACTTATAAAAATAAACAGGACACGACAGAAGCCAGGGCTGGGCTCTGTTACCTTTCTGCACAACGAGATTTCAAGCAGTGTGTACAAAAGTGCACCAAGAGCTGCAGAGGCTGACTTTGAAAGTCCAGCTGCGAATTTAATTTAAGTTATATGAGCTCCAGCTTAATGAAACTGTATTTTCTCCTCTCTAACAGATACTTTACCTTTCCCTTTGTCTGCCCTGTTGCTTGCCCTAAACTCAGCTTGCTCTGATGGGATATATCCTCAGCCAGTCAGTCATTCCCTCAGGCAGGGTGAGCTTCTGTTGCTCCATTTTTGGCAAAATCTGCAGCACAGATTTCTAAATTTCTTGTATTTATTTTATTGCATTTTTTTGTGTCTGTGCATGAAACCTTATGTTTGATGGGTAAACAGTGGGTAAACATTTTTCATAGAGACTTTTTATTTTTTAATAAACAGAGTAATTTTCTCAAATAGCTCCTTTCTTACTCTGCTTCATAATATCATGTGGAAATAGATGGTCTATTTCAACATCGGGGAACTGGAGGGATAAGAATAGAGACAGCAGTGTGGAAGCAATGGGTCCCTCTTCTGCCCATATGGTTCAGGTTTGCATTTTGGCTGGCACGATAATGTGATTGCTGGCAGATCGAATGTTTAGTCTCCAGAGCAAATAGCAGCCAATGAGTTGGGGTGTAATGTACATGTGGAGATGTTCATAATATTCCACACAGGCTCAACCTACAGCAGGAGCGAATTCAGCTGCAGTGAAAACAGAGATGCTGCATGAATCCTTCTGTCAGCACAGCAATGGCATTTCCAGGCTTTTGCATTTGGGAAGGGGAGGAATGTGCCTCTGGGGACGGAGAACGCCACCACTTGCGGATTCTCCCATGGCAGGGATTTCTGACTTGCCGTATAGAAGGTGATGTATTCTGATGAGCCTGAACGTTGCATTTCATCACTGCTTTATCACCCTATGAATCATTACAGCAGATGAATGTTAATTGTAGCTAAACAAATGGTCATGTCCTCTCTACCCCCAGACAGCTGCCACCACCATAAGACATCAGGCAGAGGGTGCAAAGTGCTTCTGGATGGAAGGGAAGTGCTACCCGCACCTCTGGAGCTGCATATCTGCAGCGTAATGAAATGCCAGGTGTGGAAGAGTGTTTGGATCAGAGCAATTTCCATTTGCTCTGCGGTTTGCACCACTCTGGGGACATGCACAGTGCAAAGCTTTCTTAAGTGGCTGTTTGCCCACAGGCAGGAAGGTCTGCATGGGAACAGAGTTGGTTTAGTCATATGCCATTGCACTGGTGTCCCTGGGGCTGAGAGAGTACCTGGTATCATGGGATAAGGTGCCACTGGGATGGTGTGAGAGGCTGCTGAACCTGAACGTAGGGCAGAACAGACCTGGCTCCTTGGGGGCTGGCAGTCCCTGGTTTAAGGGTTCTTTGTCCAGAGAAAATAAACTGATCAGGCAGACTGGAGTGTTGCCTTCTAGCAGTTGCCCCTCTTGTCTGACCTAGCGACAAATCTTCTGTAGCTAAGTCACCGAGGCCTGTGTTGCCTGACACTTAATGACTTGAATTCTCTTGCTGCTGTTATAGGAACCAAAGCAAAGTGTATTGGGGTACCCCATTTCACCTAGTTCATGTTTCTCCTCAACAGGATGCACCTGGAAGGCAGTAACATGCAGAAATGACATTTCCATCCCGTCCTTGATCATCTGTCGTAAGACAGTCTGTTTCTAGGAATACAGTTGCATGACGAGAGACGGGTAATCACATAGCCAGGTGGGCAGCTAGGTTCTCAGACCTGTTCTTCCTATAGAACATTTTAATATTTGTGAAGGTACATGACTGGAACAGAAGGAGACGAGTCAGGAAAGGAAAGGAAGTACTAACAGCTAGGGAGAGTTGTGGCTAAAATTTAGCCACCTGAAGCAGATACATACACTTTGGTGTATGAGACACCTGGACATCTGTAGCTGGTCTTTAAAATGGGCAAAAATATCAAAACCAAGCATTCGTTCCGTTGGCTTGAAAGAAATATCTCCTATCTGCACAGAGAGCCCTGCCCCTTACAGAGTTGCCTCGGCATGGATAAAATTCAGATGGCAGCAAACACATAACAAACAACATCTTATTCTCAGTGCGTGGGCCCATCTCTGCAGGATTCCCCACCTGGAACAATTTCCTGGAGACCCCGGTTCTGCAGCCGGGAGCAGTTCGCTGCTTTGGAGGCTTCATCCCCCCAGCTCGGCTCGTCTGGCAGGTACCTCCTCAGCTCAGCCGCTGACGGCAAGTGAGAGGAGGGGAGCGAGGAGATCCTTGCAGACAGTTCAAACGCAGACTAAGAGGCATGTGTTGAAATGCCGTCAAAGTAGCAGGAATTCATTTTATTGAAGAATACATATAATAAAGATAGAACAAAGGGACTGAAATGGTGAACAGATGGGCGGGTGTTCTTCGGTGGCTCAGGAGCTGTGTGAACATGCTGGTTTATGCCCTCCCCCTCTTTCTGCTTTTTTTTTCTTGGTTTGGTTTGGTTTAGTTTTGATGCATCAGGGTAGGATGTGAGATGATATGACAGTATATGTCAGAAACTTGGGGGAAAATAAAACCCCCTTTTTTTAACATCAAACTACTGCTATCAATAGGAACAGCAACTGCTCAAAATTTGTTTCAGAGCTGCCAAGAAGTGAACATTCACAGGAGAGAGAGAAAGAGAGAGAGAGAAGGGAAAAAATATTTTTCCCTGCTGTTTGCAAGGTGGACACAAATGCAAGCGGTAGGAGGCTGACAACTTGACACATGTCTAATAAATCTAAAGCACAGAAAAAAAGTCAACAATTCACGGTACAAGAAAGCATTACTGGGATAAAAAGTACAATCCAACAAACCCCCCACTTAAAAATATATTTATTCCCAAATCAGTGAGGAACTTAGACATTAGAGCCTCAATTTCTCTTCCTCTCCCCGCCTGACGTTCCTTTTTCTGGTTTTCTTTTTTTTAAACCAGGGGCACATTAGCTCCTGTGCTGAGGAAGCTGAGGTTCGCTGCATTATAAATGAACAAGGTGCAAAAGCTGAGTCCAGCGAGCAGATGTTGGGAGCTCAGCGTGCTGGTGACAAAGGGCTAGAGTGCAAGAAGCTTCCATCGCACGTCTGTTCTTCAGCGCAGAGCAGGCAAGGTTTTAATTTGACAAGTTGGTTGGATGCAGGGAATTCACAGATCTCAGTGAAAGCCAAACTGATTTGGCCACCTACTGCATGGCCACATTCAGCTAAAAGGGTAGCAGTTGTGGAAATGTCTCCTGCTCCAGCCGCCTGACACCACGCACACAATGGGGAGCCTCGAGGAGGTTTGTTTACCACAGGCAGCAAATTCCTTTAAAAGGCAAGAAGGGGGAGAAAAAAGTGGGAGAGAAAAATCATGCTTCTGTTACCAAAATAATTAAGGATTTTTATTTCAGGTACTGGTTGGTTAAACTTTAAAGCTCTTCACTTTTTTTTTTAATAGTTGGTATGTTATGAAATGCAAGAATGAAAATGAATGCCAAAACTAATGGAAATTCTCCTACAAGCCTCATGTAAACAAAAACATCAGCATTAAAGTTATGAATCTTAATTTGTGCCACTGAGCTAAAATTTGTATCTTTCTGCATTAAAGGAGTATAGACATACAGCACTGTGTAGTGTCTATGTGCAATACAGAAAACTGACATGGTCTCTCCAATTTATGGGAAAATTGACATAATTTTGCAAAAAAAAAAAAAGAAAAAAGAAAAAACACTTGTGAACTGGATTTTGCATAATGGGATTAATTTGGTTGACTGTCACATCAACTGTGCTGCAGAATGCAAGTTAATCACAACATCGGTCTGATTTAAAAGAACGAAAGAAAGAAGGAAAAGGAAAAAAAAAAAGGAAAGGTATTTTCTTCCTCTCTTCAGTTATTGTTTCATTTTTAAACACCCTTGGTTTTTTTGTGGCTGTGATAGCTCTGGCAAACAAGGCTGGTGTATATTTTCCATGGCCACCTGAGTGGTCTTTTTTTCCTCCCCTACTCTGCACAGTGAAGGGGGAGAAAAAAAAGTCAACAGCTTTTCCAGGCTTGCGCAAAACTGCTTCCAAGGCATGGCACAACTATACAAATTTGATCAACATTTAAGCAGACCAACAGAGCTGAAGCAACTTTAAATATTTTGTCATATGGCTCTCACTTACTGCCTTTTCTTCCCCTTAACACTCTCTGCAAAAGCCGCTCTCAGCATTGGACTCCCCACTGAACCAGCCCCACTACCCTTTTCCTGCCTGCATCCCCTCTCGTGGCAATAACAGCCCTGTTCCTCTGGCAGCTCTGCATAACGTCAGAGAGAGAAGCAAGCTTTAGCTGGTTATTTTGTGGCCGATTTCTGTCTGTCTTTACAGAGGTATGGGATGAAGGAATGAAATAAACCTTCTTACAGGCTCTCACATTGTGTTCTTGGCAAAGGTACTGAAAACAGAGACGGCACATGTACATGACACATCACTTAAGTCCTCTGGTTTCTATGGTTGCAGTAGATTTTGCTTTCAGGGGGCATCCTAGGAAGGAGATAATGCTGTGCAGCGCTTTGGGCACAGTGCAGTTGAAGAATTAGCTCTGGGAATTGATCATACCGTGATAGTGGTGACAGAGAACAAGGAATCGGGGCTGCCGGGATGTCAGAGCAACTTGCGCTTCCAGGGGATGGTGTCGTGTCAGCAATTCCTGAAGGCGCTTGCACCACACCGCAGCCTGTGACTGCTCCTTCATCTCTGCCTCCCTCTCAACGAGCACAGTCTTCTACCCAGTGCAGCGCACTGACTAGGTTAAACAATTACACTACACTAATTGGCCTGTGTCGGTCCTGATGAGAAAGTAAACAAATGCTGCAGAGAAAAGCTGAGACAAATTGTATCTAATTAAATTGATGAAAAAAGTGACAATATTTTTCCCCAGGAAAAAAAAAAAAGGCAACTTGTAGCATGACAAATATCTCATGCTTTCAGCCATGTACCCCACCTGCTAATCTTCACACCTTTGCTTGGAGGCGGCTGTGCCAAGCAGGGGAGAACAGAGGTGCCCTGTAGTGTCCGTTAGGGCTATAACTGCTGGGATGCCTCGTGGGTCAGGTGTTGCTCTTTGTGTGCAGGGAGAAGGCTGTCTGCCATCCTTTAGTTATTCCACCAACCCTGCTTGCATGCCTGCCTGTGTCTGTATGTGTGTGTTTTGACTAGGGCGGGCTGATAGTGATACCTTGATCTATGAAGTGCTCCTCTCCCTCTCCACTCACAGGCTGGTTCACCCACATCAAGGGCGTGAACCTCCCAGCACCTAAAGTTTGCGATGGCTTCTCATTGCCTGCCAAATTCACCTCCTTGTGACAGCCACCCCCTAATCTGATCCTGGAGGTGGAAATCCCGGATCCCAGAGCTGGAAGTGCAAGGGTCCACATTGCGTATGAGAGAATGAGGATCTCCATCTGTAGGTAGTGTCCACTCCAGTTCCTCTGTGGACCACAGCAACTCCCAGTATACTACCCTGGCATGAAAGTCTGGAGTGACACAGGTGGGAAAATTTCAGGGACGGATACAAATTATCTCTTCATTGACCGAAAGGGAAAAAGCCAAGCAAGATACTATGCAGTCTAAGGCCATGCTGCATCCTCTCACACCCGCCTCCATGCCAATGGCCTCAGGGAAGCTAAAACCATGAGAAGTTACTAGACTCATATGCCCATCAAGCCAGGGCAGAAACAGGGAAGCAAGACGGGAGACAAGAGCCACATCTCCATGCATCCCTATTAAAAACAGGCCTAGAAAACTTTTTCCATCATTTTGCTTTGGTGAGGTGGTGAATACACGTACACCCCCTTGACTCACCTGGGAAAGCACTGATTTAAGCTTAATTATTTGCTGAGTTGTTAATAAGTAGGTAACCTTTATTTTTGGGGTCATGAACGCACAACACATGAAAACCACAAAGCCAGGGCCAGCGGGATCTCTTTCCTCCAAATCTCACTGAAACTAATGAAAAGACACAAAGCGTGTTCACTGAGTGCATGATCCAGACGGCCACAGAAGCAGCTGCAAGAGCAGTAGCTAAGTATGTAGTATATAGCTGAGCATTTCCATCCTAATCCTCTGTTTTGAGTTGCTCAGAGCTTTCCAAATGCTTTACTTATCTGGATAAAATGTTCCAGGCCTGGTCTCTGGCAAAATGAAAATTTTTAATAGTTCAAGATAAAAGCGACTCAGTTAATTCTTGAGTGGGAGAAGAGTCCAAGAATCAAGAAAACTGATTTGTTTTGTGATTCTTTTTTCTAACAGTGCATCTGCTAAAGTCTCTGAGGGACCAGATTTGAAGCTTGGCATGAAGCAGCCCTCACTGAAAGGGCCATTAGAGACTAGCACACTTTACAGCTATTGACCAGTGTGTTACAGGGAAGCTTCTCTGTGGTTCAAAAGGGTTAGGAGTCCTTGGAAATCATCCAGTGGGCTTATGCAGTTTATTTAGGAAAGCTGATTCCCCCCACATACACACTGTTTCTCCTAGTAATATTGGGAGCAAGGGGAACCATATTTTCCATGTTTGTGACCAATTTAGCTGTACAGAGATCCCAACAGAGATTAGCAAGGTGAGCTAGATGACTGCCTGAGATCCCCTTTAGCCTAACTTTCCTGTTGTCTAGTCTAAAAGGTCATCTGATTCATACCATAAGTTCCATATAAACTTTACATCACTTGCTTAAATCTGTTTAACTAAGTCCACCGATGAGCCATAGCACTTAATATTACAGAATTATTTCTTGTGTTTTCCCCTGTGGTCTTTCAGGTTGATGCATGCTGAGCAGCCCACATTGTGCAACACGTGTAAGTTTTGTGTGTTGAAACTGCAGTAAATTCAAGGTGTGGTGTAACTGATTAATACTTACACAGCATGGTGGAGATAGGAGAGAAGCACTATGCCCTGTGATGGCTATGATTGCCCTGTACACTAAAAACATGTTCATGTTGCTGTACTTTGGCTCAAGTCTGCATGGCAGCTGGGGAAGTGGAGGAAGCGTTGCCTCTCTTCCATGCAGAAAGTGCTGCGGCACAGTATATTCTGCAGGAAAAACTTTGAGCAACAGCGAAGATGATGCAGTTATCCACATTGCAGACAGGAGCAAGCTGAACAGAGAGCCACTTGCTCTTGAACAGAGAGTCTCTGCAGTTCCACCAGGCTGCTCCCAGAGCTAGCACTGCCTTTGTGAACAACTAATAAATGGATCAAAGTGGAAATACACACACGGCTTTAACCGTGCAGTTGTGGGGGTTCCACACTAGTTCAGGCATCTTGGGTGGTAATTAGTGCAGCTCATGCTTAGGTTCACACTGAACCTTCTCCCGTTGCAGTCCTAGGAGTTTTGCACCAAATTTGGTGGTGGTCTTAGCAACCACGGTCAACTGAAAATGTACCATTCCAGTAGCATACACGTCATAACAGACAAAGCAGAAGAAAAAAAAAAAAAGTAGTGGAGAATATGATACTAACATGCCCATTTTAAAGATCAGTAGCTGAGTCACAGGGAGATGAGAGCTCAAATTCCCAAAGGCAGGCAGGTAACTGAGGAGCAAGTACTTGCCCAAATTGGACAGAAAGTCAATACCAGGGCTTAACTTTGATCTCTTGACTTGCAACCGTCTTATGATGCAACTATAAAATCAAACCTTTCCCCAGGGCTTCCTAGAAAAGGTGAGTTATTTCTGCTGCCCAGCAGACACTTGTGCAGTTCACCTGGCCAGACATCGGAGAGCATCAGCATCCGCAGCATCCCTCGGTCCATAGGATGAGGCAAGGACGGCGACAGGAGAGAGCTGCATCCCAGATTCACTTTGTGGGAAGGTTTGGCGACTTCTGTGTGAATAACTGAGTGACTTGTTGCTAGGGAACAGTTGGGAGGCATGCTTTTGATCTCCCATATGCTTACTACTAATAAATAAACAAATAACAATAATTACAACAAACCCCAAGCCTGTTGTATCTCCAGGATTAATTAATGATGAAATACAGCTGAAATCCTGTAAAAGAAGGCAGCAAGGTGGGTTAGAATTCACATTTTCCTGCTGTGTATGGAAATGATGGTTGAAATTAACATTTTTTTTCCTCCTTAAAATTTACCTTAGCTGGATCCGGTTAGTGGGAGGAGTGGGGGAGTATTCCCTTCACAGACAGAGGATGAGCAGGCAGACAGTAAATCTCCCCATGCCAGTTTTACTCGCATCCAGTTTTTCCTGCCTAGTACAGTTAAGTTTTTTAGATACTTTACTTGCATTTCTAATTCAGTTATTCTTCTGAAATTTATTCAAAGGATTTATGCTTATGAAATTATAATATAATGCTGCCTATATGCCAATGAGCTGCAGGCAAAGAAAATAATTTTCTTCAATTTACAGTTATGAGGCTGGAAGAAAATGATGCCTTCTTATCACCTCTTTTTCTTTGTATGCCTCAGTATTTTTTTAAGTCTTTAGAAGGCAGGAGCTGATGATGAATTCTTAAGCAGATCACACTGATAATTGTATTTCAGAACTGTCAACTCTGTGAAGACTGTCCACGGAGGTGTCTCAGTTCACTTGAGCTATTTGTGTCACTGCTTCTCCAGGAACTCAGCCCTCAATAAAACCCAAATCACTGGGGATATTGTTAAGTCTTCTGAAAGGATTATTAGATCGAAGGAAAATTTATGGATGACACTTTGTAACAATTAATCAGGAACTGTTGATGAAGTTAAGTTGGTTCTTTATTCTTGAACAGAAAAAAAATATGCAGCCCCTGTAGAAATTGTCAAATGGCCTATTTTGTCACTCTGTTTGATTAATGGACTATTTGGAGTCCCCAAAAAGTCCTAGTACAAATAAAAAAGAATCATAAATATTGAATAAGCTCACAGCATGGTTAACCTTGACTATATTTTGGAACATTCTTGAGGAAAACTTTGCTATACAGAAAATAAATTGCTAAGGGGATTAGAAAAAAAAAAAACCAACAACCAAATTGGAGATTTTGGAGAATGTCACCTACCCAACCTTGTCATCCTGATTAGCCTGCCATGATAAATTAGCTTTACTTAGCTTTGCAATCAGGTCAGAAACTGCTGCCACCCTACCACGTTTTGCTAGTGGTGCTACACCTGGTCCAGAAAAGGGGCACAGGATGGCAAGGAAAATACTCCTGCTTTTGGTGCTTTCTATGTCACACAATGCTGGGTCTGCTAACAGGCTATTATCCTTTTGTATTGTAATTTATGTAAATGGAGCCCAAGGACTGCTGAGAGCATGGGAGTCATGATGCCATAAGGTTGGTCAAAAGATGTCCGGTGATCTGTGTACATGCAAATGATAAGACCCGAGTTTCAGCTGCAGCGAACACACACACACACACATTCATACGTATTCAGGACACGCATTTTCCATCTTTTCCTCCTGCTCTTCTGTCTCTCTATTTGCAACTCCAGTGCCCTCCTTCCCCCAGACCACCCCCCCCCACCCCACCATTGCTTGATGCAGCTGTTTAGTCCTGACAGGTCTGACCAGTCATTTTTGCTAACCTCTGATAGTATCTAGGTCAGAGTGATCCCAAACTGGCTTGCTTTTGTTCTCCATGAACAAGAATTACAATGCTATCAGTTTAGGCTGGGGTTCCACAAAGCACTTAAAACCTCTGTGCTTCACTCCAAGCAAGGAAGCAATTCCCCTCTTCTCCTTCGGCAGGGCACTTAAGTGCCTGCTTAAAGTTAGGCATGTTTCAGACGTGTTTGGGCTGAATCAGGCCCTTATTCATGAGAATTAATGCCACTTTACATTTCGTTTCATTGGCCCCTTTTGCCAGCGTGTGTCATATGCCAGCTCACTAACCCATCTAAACTGACATACGTGCAATAATGTACTTCAAAGCAAAGATTATTCAGGCTCAGGAAGTGGGAGAGATTTTGAAATCTGTACAACTATTTCCATTAGGAATGTAAGAGAGCTGTACAGCAATAACTGCTTATTAGATTTTGTTGATTCTTTGAAAGTAACACAGGGATTAGAACGGGGGACTGTTTTTCATCTCATCACATTTCGTTGTGAGATATAAATAATACTTTTCCATCCATTTTTATTGTTCTCCATGATCCTAGGTACTCCTCTACCTCCCACTGAAGAATACCACTATATAAACAGAGAGGGCTGGCCCAGAGATTACATAAAGTGCGTTAGGCATCCGATCGCTCCCTGCTGCAGGCCATATCCATTTGGTCAGCAGTTGCCAAAGGGAAATGCTTTTCCTAGAAAGTTGTGTCTCAAGAAAATGGGGCCAGGGAAGGTCTAGAGATGGTCTGGACCATTTTCACACTTGTACTTCAAATTGGTCACGTGGCACGTGGGACAGAGCAGGGAAGCACAAAGTTTTCAAGGTCTCTGAGTATTTCCTCGGGGTGTACAACTGAAAATATTTATAAAGTGCTTTCAAAATTATATAGTACTATGACATGTGGTTAAAAAATCCAGTGGAAGTTACTAGCCTGAACTAGGCTGGGGTGAGGCAGGAGTTTTGAGGGGAAGCTGGTACAGCTGCTTCTCAAGGGGGTGCAAGCAAGGTGCAAAACCAAGGTCCTGGCTGGCAATGATTATAAAGGATGGGAATTTTCGCGGGAGCTGGGTGTAAATTCCAGCCTAGGTAATTGCACCCTTTCTGAAGGAATTTCTTCTGCTGATTCACCTGGGAAAGCCACAGTGGTCCTTAATCCCTGGCCTGAGCCACCAAGGGCTGTCACAACTTGCTGTGTAACTGGCTTAGGGGTGGGGTTCTTCCAAGGTCTCTTGCTGATGCATATCGCGTGGGATTTACAAACATTTACTAGGTCAGGCAGACTGAGTGAACCTGAACTGACTGTTTAGCTCAGTGGTTAGCATGGTCGCATGGAGAGAGGAGACTCGTGCTCTGTTTCCTGAGCCAGCTAAGTATCTGGAGCTCAGCTAGGACCCAGAGCCTGCTCTGGAAGGTGAAGAATACCTTCTGCATCAAGTACGGGCAGTATGAATGAGTGGATCAAGATCTGGATGCTCCTGGAGATGCCCAGATGCAGATCTTTAGGTGCTATCAGGCAGCAGTGGCAGAGTGGGAAACTGTGAATCAAATTCTGTGCTAACAGGACTCTTGGGCTGCCTCTGCTCTTTGTGCAACAGAGACCCTAGAAGTTGCAGAAGAAAGCACTATAGCTAGTGAGAAAGGAAATAACTTTGAAGTATAGTGATTATGATGGCCAGTCAGGATTAGGGTGTCTGAGTTCTGGCTCCTACTACATTTAATATAATTTCTATCAAGCACAGCAGCTTCAAAAAACGATATCCATGTTCAAAAATAGTCCCCATATTTTTGTGGCTAGGGCACTTCTAAAAAGTGTGCATTTGAATCATATTGGAAGAGCTGAATTTAACTCCTTCCTCTGGCTTCATCTCGGGTAGGTGCTCAGACCTCCTATTTTTCAGAGCTGGATCAGCCATACCATGTGGACACCTACCAGACTGGGGCTCACATGGTACGTGGGCGGGATATCTCGTATGCAAGTGCCAGCACAGCTTAAAGGTAAACCAGGACCACAACACCTTTCCAGTACCTGACGTGAGGTGTGTGTCCTGCAGAAAAGGGCACACACCTGGAAAACCTTGTCGCGTGGAGAACCGTACCACTGTTGGAAGAAAGGCAGACACTTGGGGGCCTTAGGTGCCTCCTTGGTTCTCTGCTGGTGAGCAGTGATTTGGCAGTGTCTGGATTGGTGGGTTTTCCTTAACTATCCAAGCACGCTTGTATAGCTACTGCAGGGAGTGTTTCAACATGGGAATCCATGGGAAGACTTTTCTTTGCAGCTCTTCTGGAGCATATTGAGATTCTTTGCTTTCTAAAAGAAAGTCTTCCTAGCATCTTTCTCAAAGCTGGCAAATGAATAAGACCCACCTCAGTCCACATTCTCTTCTTCTAGCTCTCCCAAACATAAAAGAGGCACTAAAAGCAAATCCCCATTACTAAACATTAGATAGGCCTGTTTCTTGGATGGTTGTTTGTTCCTGAAAGAAAGCTCAAATTCAGGAAACATGGGGGGAGATTCAGTCACTTAAGGGTGCAGATTTCATCATTATTGTTTGCCAGCAGAAGAAAAACAATGCATACTAAAAACCATATACTAAATGAAACTAATTGCATTATAAAGAGCACCAGGCACCCTATAAAAACCTGTTGCCTGAATGTGTCTGTAACAATTTATCAGCAAATGATCTTCATGCAAAGGAGCCAAAGCAATTAGCTGGGGTTTGGCAGATCTCTGCACTCATTTGACATACCCTGTAGTAAAACAGACACACACACAAAAAAAAAAACAAACCCAAAAAACCAAACCAAACTCTGTATACCTCAAAATGCTAGACTGGCAGTTCAGATGTCTTCTCTGTGTTAATTTGCCATTTTCTACAAAGCATGTTACACACTACTTATTTTTGTACCTTCCTTCCTTCACTGCCCCTGCCCTCTTTGGCTATATGTGCTTAAGAGTAAACCACCTGCAGAAGCGCTTGCATCAGCTAGAACTGAATTAGCAAATTGGTTTTGTGTGAAAATGGACCGGTTTATTCTCCAGGTGAAGACTGATTTTTATTTATTTTTAAACTGTGTTTGACTAACAGGTAACTAAAAATCTAGCTATGATAATGAAATAGCAGGTTGACCAATGCTGCCTGTATCTTTTTTGTGGCTTTAATTTAATGCCTT
Organism: Phalacrocorax aristotelis; assembly: GCF_949628215.1. NCBI lineage: Eukaryota > Metazoa > Chordata > Aves > Suliformes > Phalacrocoracidae > Phalacrocorax > Phalacrocorax aristotelis. Next base: position 103,861,718 of record NC_134277.1, on the reverse strand, counting down.
TTATTAATTTAACCCTTACACCACCATCTACTAATTGATTTTGAAGATCCCAAATGAAGAGTAAATGGCAAGTATGTGATATTTTGCCTTTTAAGAGGTGTTGTCATTTTTTATACACTAGGATAACACTGGTGGATCAAGCTCTCTCTGAGCTTTGGATAGCTGCAGACTGGGAGTACTGCAAAGATGTGACTACAGATTTGCTTATACTTATCTTCTTTCCTAGATGCCTAGGAAAAAATGTATGTATGTGTGCCATACTGTTGGGTTTTGTGCTTTTATAGGCTGGAACTGTGTTATTCATGGGGAGTATAATGTTGATTATGTGTTTTGATCCTTCTGTAATCACAGAGAGAAGAGAAAAGAATTGGGCTCTTGCTCTCCACAGATGGGAAGATATGGTCTTTGATCTTAATGCTAGAAGGAGTAATCAAATGTTGGTTTCCTGGCTTTTACTGTGTGAATGAGTTGAAAGATGCTCTCAACTAGGCTAACAAGCCATGTGTTAGTGGGCGAACAATGCTTTGTGTGGCTCATTCTTGACCCATTTACGATATAAAACAAATGTAGGAAGGTCTTTTATTTGTGAGTTAAGGCTGCCTGTGTTTACAGAGACAAGGCTGGAGTATTTGAGGGCTTCAAAAGTATCCATCACATGATTATATGCTTGCCTTTACCTTATTTTTGCTTATCTTTGTGTTTGCTAGCTACCTTGCTTTCTGCTAGAATAATGTTAACTTTGTGTTAAGATTCACTTCATGAGAGCTTCGTTACTACATCTCCCCTGAGTGGAAAAAGCGTGGTGAAATCTTGTTAGACTGGTAGTGTCTATGCTTGGGCTCAGGAAATGACAGTGCAATTCTTATGGCCATGCAGCTACACATGCTTATTTCCTCTTCATCAATGAACGGCGCTGAGCTGCTTAAGGAAGTCAGCAGTTGAATTTTGCTTGGAATTGTATGTGAAGGAGGACCCTCCTTCTTGTCATTTTATTTATCATTAACAACCATTATAATTTCTTCCCAGCGGCAATTACACTGATATCACCACAACTAAACCAGAAATGACACTGTAGTGGTTATATTATGTTGACTGGGCATCACCTAATTTTTAAGTGACATTCTTGCCCCATCATTGTGATTATATCCCTTTCTAATAAGTAATATAAGAAAAGATCTACATAATGGGAAAACATACATATTAATATATTCCATGACAAACATGTTAACTTTACATATTAATCTTGGTAAATAGAAGTCATGTTTACATTTTTCCCCTTCAGTACACTGTTCTCTTGACAGCTTGCTTTCCCTCTGGTTTTATTCTTTCCAATCCTGGTGTATGTTCCACTGCCTCTGGTCACCCTGTTAGTCGCAGAAGGAGAACGCAGGTCACGTCTGTCTGGTTAAAAAGAAAAAAACAAAAAGGAAAAACTGATGTTACTGGATAACGCAATATTGCTGCTCTCCTCATTGCATTCAGGTCTGCATGAAGGGACTTGGATATGTGCAATAAACATATGTGTGTGATAATGAGATTGTTGGTGGAAAGTCATCTTGAAAAGACAAGGAGCAATTAAGCTTGCTTACTTATACAAGTTAGAATGACAAGATGCCATTGCCGGCCCCACTCATCCATATAATAGGGTTCTCCCTCCCTGCTTAGCTGTATTGGGAGAAGCATTTCCTGTCAAACCTCTGCCATGACTCCACCATAAAGCAATCTGCCTTCCTCCCTTTTATACACAGTTCATTCTCACACTCGCATCCCTGTCCTGATTTCAACTGAGTGCCTGCTAGCAAGCACCTGAATTAGAATACTTTAAGAATTCCATGCAAAGCCTTCATTTAACTGAGTGTTTATTTGTATTGGTGTACTCTCTTGTCCAATTTTAATTGAATACTTAAAGATGTCAGTGGGGAGATGTACAGGTTGCTCACGAATGTTTAATAATGCAGTGTGTGGAGTCAACAAATAATGCACCTACCTTTTGCTATCTTGAAGATTTAGATAGGATATCTTGGATGCTATCGACAAGGAGAGAAGTGTGGAACAATAGGAACATATGATAGTTAGTGTTAGGTAACAATAGCTATCCTTATGCATCTTGAATTGAATGATGAAGCCATCAATTAGAGAAACAGCCCTCTGAGTACATATCATTGACAAGATGAATACCAGTACATTGTATTTCTGGATGGAGATCTCAGTGATCTGTAATTCAGAAAGGCAGTGAATAGTATATACAGTCAAACTAATCCTATGATATCGAAAATCAGAAACCTTTTGTCCTCCCTATGTTTCTTTGGTTTTTCTACTAGACTTTTTCAGATAATGAAAGTAATTGTACTTTACATTAATTACATAAACAGTGCTTTCTCATATAGTATCAAGACGCCATTCTTCTCCACATTCAGCATATTTAGTGGACACTTCCAGGCCTTAAAAGACCATGAGGAGCTGGTCTCTTAATTAATTCTTACATACAGACACGGGAACCATTCACCGTCTATGAATTCTGTTAGAGTTCCTGTCCATACCAAGGATCTGACATCCACTCCTTATGTGGCACAGCCTCTATTTTCAACCAAAATTTTCCCATGTTCTCTTTGGAATGTCTTGATAGTTTCTATTCCTCCTGCCTCTTCCAGCTTTGGGTTTTTTTTTTTTCTTTTTTAGCTTTAATAGTCATTAGTGTTATGTCTGTAGCAGAGAAGCAACACAAAGACAAGATAAAGAGATGGGAGTTGCGCTATTATAAGCAAGGAATTCTCAGCACTTGCCATTTCCAGTTAATCAGTTTAATTTTTTTACTTACATTTGAAAGTGAGTGAATATTCCATGGCCAGGGCCAAAATTTATTCTTGGATCTGTACATAGGCAACGAAACACACTGCAGCAGAGTTACACAGTGAGAATGGCTCTGTAGAAGAATAAAGAAAGAACACGAGGAAAGACTGTAATTAATGCAGTGCTAGACTAACTGTAAAATACAATTTAAGGAATGGGAATAAGCATTCATAACCATTATCTGTATTATTACTTTTGGTTGAGGTTTTTTTAATATCGACTTTCTTGTATGAAATCAGCTTCATGATCTTTTCACGGGACTCTAAATATTTAGGTCCTCTCCCTGTTTGTTTGCTTGTATGCAGAAGGTCATCATATTAAAAAATGGATCCTACCAGGGATGCCAGTGGTCATTGCAGTGAAGACGAATTTCTGGTACCTTAGGGGAAAAAAAACAGTCACTGCCTTTCCCAGAATTATTTGAAAGGGCTAATGAAGTTTGGTGTATCTCAGTGGTATTGATGGTGTATGGCCTGATGAGGGGAAGAAAAAACCCCGGGTCTTTCAGGAAAGCAGCAGGTAAAAAAAATTTCTGTAGCCTTCCTCCTTCTAAATCTAATCAACCTACAGGCCAACAAGCTTCTCGAGTGCACTCTGCCCTGGAAACAGTGTTTTATTATCACCCAAAATATAAATAATGCAATAAAAGAAAAGGTTTGAGGTCTCCTTAATGAGCTATTGTTGAAGCACCCTTCGCTCTTATCTCCTTTCATAGCCTGATGCAAAGAGCAGCATCCAGTGGTCGAGAGTATATTTTGAGTGCTGCTGTGAAAGTACAAATGAGAAAACAGACTTAATTACACTGCTTACTGCATCTAGAGGTCCATGTGGTTTGACCGGCTGTGTTAGGACACCCTGTAATTTGGAGGAATTCTCTGCGCGCTGGCACCATAAATGTGCTGCTATCCAAAGCATGGTTAATAATCTAAAGTTGTCTGTTAACATTGCTGGAGCTGGTGTCTATAATTTCAGCCAGTGACCTGAATGACTCTGCAATGAAAGACTGAAATGTCACTCTTCTCCTTTACTTTGTTTGCCTTGAGCAAAGACTGCTCCAGATTGTGTACATCCACCGAGGTCCAAATGATGAAAGGGCAGTGCGTAAGCATAGATTCATGGCTCTGCTAAATCTCCCTGCTCTGGCAGAATAGTAGGGAGCATGGGGAGGAGGACACAGGAGAAAAATAAGATGGTCTCCTCCAGAGCAGCTTCCACTGTGGCTATCTTTTCCCATCTCTGAGCATGTAAAGTCGAGCCTGGCTATAGGGACCTGGCTCTCCCATGCTCCCTACCTGCTAGCCACCAGTAAATCAGCCCTGATGCCTGTGGCTAAAGGCAAAGCAAATGGTTTCCATTATCCAGGTATTTATTTTGCACCTGCTGCTGTGACATCTTGTGTAATAACAGCTACGTATGACAAAAGGTAGGCTGACCTGACTTTGAGTATTTCATCGCTTCTCTTCATTATGCTGAGTGAGTGAGCAAGCAGAGGACTCGTATTCTTCTCCGGAGGTGTTACAGACCATCCAGCTGAGACATCTGTGGAGTGGCAAGTGCAAGGAGCTTTACCTTTGCTGTCAGGAATCTTAAACCCTTGTTTCCATTTTGTCTCATTGGTACAGCTCAGATGCAGTAAAGGAGTAAAATACTATCAGTAAATTTCAGAAAGTTCAGTATTTGCATTTCATTTGGAAACCTGTGACATTTTGGCATACTTCCACTGGAAGGCCAGGGCAATGCTGATTGAAGATCAGTGTCGGCATTAAAATATACAAGGTATGGAGAGCTGGTGTGCTTCAGAGCAAAGCCAGACTGCCAGGCACAGAACCAGGGCAGCCCTGGGCAGGGGATAAGACTGAGTGTTCAGGGTTGTTGTCTGGTTTTTTTTTTTAAATACAGAGTTGAACAAAAAGACTAATTCAGTCCCAGCACTCTGGGACTGCACCTTCTTGGAGTGAGACAGGCTCTTAATACGTGTGTGTTTTCTTTAAAATCATTCAGACTTTGCGCATGTTGCCTGATGTAGACGTGTCAGAATTGGGGTCTGTTCAACCTTTCCAGTTACTCTGTGATAGATAGGAAAGCATTGGAAAGGTACCATTCTCTATACTCATTTCAATATAGTATGGCTAGCTTTCAAGGACCAAGAAACTTTTCTGTCGTTTGGGTAAGCATGGATGTAAGTTGTACTCTGGCAAAATTTTGCTGGGAAGTCCCAACGAACTCTAAGCCTGAATGACTCTGTTCATTCCCCTCCAGCTGTCATGAAGGCACTATCAGCATTTTGTTCACTGAAAGCTTTAAGAGGTACTACTGCCATTTGTATATGATAGACATGGTGAAGTCCTGACTGTATTTCTGGAAGCAAAGATATCATTGCCATCACTTTCCCACCTTGCGTTAAGTCTGTAATTAGTTGAAAATGTGACATAATGCCAGGAAGGTGGAAGAAAAGAATCTAGAAATCAAGGACATTAGTCTGCTGGCATTAGCTCTCAGTGCAGTATATTTGTGAAGTAGTGCTTTTAGATTTAGGACTGTATCTTATTTACACAGGGGAAAAAAAAAGCCTGTTGCTACTCGTTGAACTCATCTGAGGTGAAGCACAAGCTCCATTCACCTCGCGGGATTCTGGTTCATACCATGTGAACCACTGCTGAACTGTTTTGTACTGCTACAATTTCAGCTTTGTGGCAAAGGAGGAATATATGGCTCCTTCCACTTTGCACCTTGACATGTATTTTGTAACTGCTGAACATGTCAGCTTTTCACAAACAAGAAAAGAAATGCAATAGAGGTAGCCTCATCACATTAAACTGTAGCATTAACAGGATGAAAGACACTGCAAATGAAATCATACAGGTGGAAAGAGTCCTTGGTGGATTGTTTTTGGTTTTCTTTTCCCCATCTTGCTAGAAAAAATCTTGTATATTGAAAACAAAAATGATGTTTCTTTCTGTGGCAAAATGGGAACTGTATATATTTGCCATAAATCTACTCAAATTTTGTTGCAGAGCCCATAGGCAAAACTCCATGTGCTTTGTTACGTTTAGGCATGTTACAAGGATAACAGAACTCCCCCCTGCAAAGGGAAAGAAAAGCCTGAAATGCTTCCAGCACCCTCTATGTGATTATTTCACCTTTTTTTTTTTCCCTCTGGGAGTATGAGGAAAGTGGAGAGAAAGAAGGGAAGGGAAAAATAGTTATCAAGTAAGTAACTCAGGATTTCATAGGTGGGGGAAAACCGTTTTTTAAACTAGGATGGATGACAATCTGTCCCTCACGCCTGAATTCATTTTGAGAAGAATGAGACCTGAGAACTGGGGGGTTGCCTTTTTAGCAGTTTCTCTTGAGCAGGGCTCTCTGCCACCACCCATCATCAGAGAGCTCAGAGCTTGCAAAGCTGCTGCTGTTGCCGCCGTAGCTCTTACAACATCAGCAACTGCAAACACAATGAATTTCCCAAGACTTTGGGAGTTATCTGGAGGCCCTGGGAAATTTCACTGTGATTTGAGGTTAGGCAGGTCTGTGTTAGAAGCGCTTTTTCCAGCAGCACGAACACACAGACACACACACAGGGAAACAAGAGCCAGGTTCTCCTCTGAGACAGTTTTTACACTGATTTCAAGAGCGTTATTCTTGTTCCTCATTTACATTCCCAGGAGAGGAAACCAACTCAATATTTCTTGTTATTTGTAGGCACTTGTGATAGCAGATTGAGGTTTCCCAGCTCAGTAAGAAGTCAGATGATCCAATAACTGACTCTGCATCTTGATTACTGAGAATACAGGAAAAATAACATGCTTTATCCACTTCCTTCTGACTACTCTTGCCACACCCTATACAGGGAGGAAAGGTACATTATGCTGCTTGTACGCGGGGGTTATTTCGAAAGTAACACAACCTGAGGAGAACCCCTCATTAGGGCTTCGATGACGGATTACACATAGGTGTCAACGGGCAAATAAACCAGATTTCAGTGTCATCCTTGTTTAACATTATGAAATGGCTTTCAAAACTCTGGATGCAAATAAAACTTTCTGACAGGCTGCCAGAAACAGTCAAGCCAACAACGTCATGCCAACGTGAATGAAGTCGGAGTGTTTTTCTTTGTAGCGATCAGACATGCCACACAATGCATTTCTGTGGAGTTCTCTTTCTTGGGTGGTTGAAATCACTTGGCTGGCGGCCTCGTGCCTCCCAGCTCACCTGAGGCATGCTGTGATCAGCCAGAGCTGCGCTGCATGTCATGTCTTACTGCTTCCAGAAAATATACAAATTTCCTTTCCTTCTATTCCCTTTGTGAATTAGCCCCTTAGGGGTACGGTTTTTAGAGAGCGCGCGAGAAGCCTGTGCACAGATCCTTGTAACGCATAATGAGATTTGTGTGCCTGCCTTCTTCCTCTGAAAATGAACTCTCGAGCAGTAGAAGTGACTTGGTCTGGCACTTGCTTGGTCCTGTTGACCTCCCTCTTGAGACAGAATATAAAGACTTCCTCCTCCTTCTCTTACAGAAAGCCCGGAGGGAATGTTTGTACAATGTGCTGTCTGGTCCTGCAGTAAACTGAGGCGTCTCTTCTGGTTTTCAGTGTCCTCAGCTCCACAGTTCTGGAGAAAGATAAGACTGTTCAACACTTCACGGGATAAACTTGGCTTGACTACAGGTGCAGTGAGACTACATGTCCTGTGACAGAAGGCTTGAATGTAAAGTTTTTGCTTCAAAATGACATCTGAAAGCACTGTAAACCCAGGAGAGCTAAGTGCTTCTGACAGGTACAAAATCCTCACCTGCAGAACAGGCACCAAGAACTCGGGCTCATTCCAAGCCCTTATTTGTTATTGTGGCACTGCCTAGGCTTTAGTAAAGTTTCCCAGTGAAAACTCCCCTATGCAGAACCACGTAAACTTCTTGTACACAGCCCGTTTGTAACTTTTTTTTGCAAGACCTACAAAAAAGCCAAACAGAGAGAGAACATGTGATAAAGCACTACCAAAACCTCTGGGCTGCTCTGGATTGCAGGAGGGTTTCTCGCAGCCTGCCAGGATCCGTGCTGAGCGCCTGGGGAGCTGAAAACTGCTATTGTCCTGTGATAAGGGCTTTAGCTGAAGCAGGCTCTGCTGGAGACACAGCACAGACTTACAACTCATGTTGAACCAGCACCGCCAAAATGCCCCTTACAACCAGCATCAACTGCAGCGATGTCAAAAATCCCCCTGCCCTATCACCTAAGTAAAGAATGTGAGTTTAAGGGGGGGAAATACACATTGGAAAGTATAACTGAGATCAAGGTATTGTGCGCCTTGTTGTCACTCACTGAGAATCAGCAGGCCATACCTGACGACAACTTATTGTTTGCCTTGGAGGTCTACATGTACTTTTGCACTAGTAAAACACAGCTAGTGCAGTAAGCATTTAGCCCCTCTAATGTTACCATTTCTTCCGGTCTAATAAGACCCAGCTTTTATTTATGTGTACATCTGTGCTTGTGAGAGGCAGGAAGAATGCACCAGCTGGGGAGGAAAAAAAAATAAAATAAAAAAAAAGGAAAAAAGATTGCTGAGTACCTACCCAAGGAGTTAATGCAACGGGGTATATGTGAAGGGGTTAAAACACTACACAGGTACAGATCCTGTGGCAATTACAAATGTTATTGAAATAAAAACCAGAAACAGGAAGCCAAAAAACAGGTCCCTAAGGCAGGCATCTGTCTTAAATGATATCATTTGTCAAGTTTCCAGCATCTTGTGGTTGTGAACACAAAAAAAAGTTCTGTGTTACACTAAGGACATTACATACTCATTAGTTGGAATGTTCCTGAAGTACATAATACAGGATTTTCATTTAATAAGAAGCAGCTACTTGCCACTGCGTTGTACATAAAATAAAGTCTGGGCATGCTAATTACCATTCAAGGATGTTCCACCTAATTTTTGACAGGTTTTTCTTCCCCTCCCCCTTTAGACCACACTCTAAAAATTGCGAGCAGAATGTGTTGCTATAGTTTAAAAATATTTTTAGAATAATTTCTTATTTCTGAAATCTGGATTCCTGCAATGGTGAATGTTGAAGACTTTAATGCAGATAATAAAGGAGAAAAAAAAAAAAAGTTACCTATAGGAACATTGTAGGAAGAAGGGGAGTAGCAAGAAAGCAAAATCCATATATATATATGTGTGTGTGTGTTTGTGTGTATATATCTCTATAAGTTTGTATATCAGCATAACAACTCTTCAAGACATCACCCCCCATCTTGAAGAACAAACCTAACTGTAATTAATTGCTATAGTTCCTCTATCTGAACACTATTAGTGCATTAGAGTTAACTAATATATAAGCTTCCCCCTCGCTGCCCTGCCAATGACCTTAAGCTTCACATGGTAGGAAGGCCACTTGCTGTAGAATAGAGAAGTAATTTATCCACCATGATTGTTCAGCTCTGGCCCCTCTGTAAAACAGCGACTGACAATTGTGCTGTATTATGGATGGTACGTTTGTGGTGTGTACAATAGTGCGCAGAGCATCAAACTCACTTCCCTGAACACTGCAGGCAGGGTTTGAAAAGTGATCCTCGAAAGAAGAGACCACTTGCTGAGCGATGGCCCTCTGTTTTCAAGTATTTTTTTTCCCTCCAAATATCTCCTCCGTTTTTGCCCCAAAGAGAGACCAATATTGTTTTCTCAGCTTAAGTAAGAGCAGTACGTAATTTTCATTCACAGAAGTATGTCATATTAAAAAAACCCAAACAAACCAAAACCAAAAAACACCACAACTAAAAAGGTTACTTTGCTTTTATTTTACCTGGGATTTCCCTGCTTCTTTCCACATTTCAGGATTTAGCATATTCCCTCAAAACATAATAAATTTTGATTCTGTAGCTTAAGGGATCCATCAGTTAAAATGTTAGTCTTTCATCTTTATTACCCTCCCATTAAAATGAAAGAAACCGGGACACACTTCAGTTTAGAAGCAGCAATTTAGTTGGTAATGTCCTTACTACTCAAGTCTTTACAAAGAGAGAAAGTGCATTATTGCTTATATTTCACACATCTATCTGCATAAGAAGCAACTAAAGCTTTCAGACACATACGATGTTAAATTTAATAATATTCTTTGATTAGATTATTTTATTACAACATTTTTCCATTACCAGTCATTTCCCGTACACATTTACATTCATAAAACCTGCAGGTTTTTCTTTGTTTGTGTGTGTGTATATGTATTCATAAAGCAAGGAAAAGATTTTCTGGTTTGCTACAGCTGTTAGATTCGAAAAGAACAGATTAATAACTAGCCACCACGTAGGACTAGGTTTTCTTGTACACTGCACCAGTAACCCTTTGCTATAATGAGGACACAAAGAGGCTCACATCAGGCTGCTCCTCTTCTTCATAACTCAAAAGCGTCACAGTGGCAACAGCCTCTAGTGCTATTTGTCTTTAGTGCAGTTGTGACACTTCGGCATGATCCATAATTTGGCAGCTATTTACCGTGACATTTCCCTTCAGTGCAGCCATAACATTCAGTGAAGCCATTATTTGGTTCCATTTACCATATAAATTGTATTGTTGTGCATGCATGCTAGCAGCTACATTAGGTACCTGAAAATGAGTAAATCTTGTAAAATAGATACTAACAGTTATTCAGCAGAGAAATTCCTTTACTCCTCAGACAAAAGTAGGAATATATATAATATCTGCAAACTCTACTGCAAACTTTTCCTTGGGAGACTGTAATTATATGTATTTACATGACACAGCAGTTATTCACATCCACTTACTAAATATATACATTTTTTATATATATATGTACACACACATATGCACGCGTACAAATGTATAGCAAACTATTGCTTGGTAGAAATCTAACTTAATTCAAAAAGGTATTAGGAGATTCCAGCATAGCAATTAAGTAGGAATCATATCTGTAAAATGTGCTGAGGGTTGCAGGCCAGGAGAGAGTGAGTACGTGTGTGTCCGTGTGCGCGTGCGTATGCACACATGTGACAGACTCAGGAAAAAAGCCAGCTCTTCATCTAGTTCTTTGTTGTTTTTCCATGGAAGCATATGTGTGTAGGAAAGGGAAATTCTGCTATTAGCCTCAGCAAACAATGCCAGATTCCTCTGTAGCAAATTCATTTAGAAAGGTAAAATTAGGATGTAGTGCTAGCAACCACATCTCAATGAGCTGCTATTATTAATAGTATTATTATTTAAATCCCTGCTCTCCACATATAGTATACTTAGTACTTCCCAGGCAAATGTATTATTATTTTTAATCATTTAAGTCCCCACTGTGCACACAGCTTTTAATACACCTTTTTGCAAGCATATTAAGTGTATTGTTATTAATCCCTTGCTGTGACTCTACAGTTATTTCTTTTCCATGTATGTTCAATGTCCTATCATCATTTAAACCTCTCAGTGTGTGCATGCCATATACATTTTCCTATCCATCTAATATTTAAACATTATTTAAATCCATCATAGCTTACTTATTCAAAGTCAGTCCTGCTCCCGTAACTGTAAGTTTGCAGAATATACTTTTAAATAAAGAGAAGTTGGCTTTTCCCCCCCCTGCAAATGAAAAATTATTATGAATCTCGGCAGAAAAGCCTTATCTGCTTGTTTCAGAAATACTTTTCACCCTCTCCCCATCGACAACACTCTCTTCCAGCAATCTAAACGACAGAAGTTGTACCTTTAAAAACAAAAATTACTTCTTCATTTATGGAAGAGCAATCACATACACCCCAAGTTACCCCTTTAGCTTAACATAGGCATTTGACAAAAAGAACAAGCCCGATGGCCATAGCCCAGCCCAACCACCAAAAGGGCTACAAAATTAGTATATTGGCCACACAAGTTCTGCATATAACAAGTTTAAACTTTTTATGACTGCTGTAATCAGTATGAAAGTGCTAAATAAAAAGCCTGAAGCCAAGATTAAAACCAACAAAATGTCATATCTGAATATATATATATGAACCTTCCAAAGGTTCCTCTCTTCCTTTATTTTGATGAGTGAAAGAGCCAGGGGCAGTGGCATTACTTGGTGTTATATATGAACTAACGTATTAAAAAGAAAGTAGAATGCCATATGGCCAAACAGAATCCTGTTACAAGAAGAATTTTTTAGGACAAAAACACTGCCTTGGAAACACCCAAACCTACTGGACTGGCAGCAATCAACACCTCTGAAAATCGGCCCACTTGGATGGGTTTTGGCATTTGAGTGAAGGAACTTCATTTGAAAAACTGTTACCCACGCAACTCTTCTGTGCTTATCATAGATGTAACAAATTGTATTCTTTTTATCTTTATTTTGCCCTAGTATATCCCAAACAGCCTGTTTTTCATAAAGATCCATTTATTGACCAAGGGCACCGCCTTTTCTCTGAACCAGAAAAGAAACCATGTGCCTAGGAATCAAATAGTGAGAACCTTGTCTGCTCTGATCTTGTACAGATTGCATATATTGTTCAGTGTTTGCATATATGCTTCTAATTACAGAAAACACACAAAACACCACAATATTTGTAATATTAGAGGGGAAAGAGGAAGCATGTTTCTAACAGCAGACATTGGTGAAAACAAAAATCATAGTGGTTTGATGTTTAGCTTGAGTAAAAGAGAAATGGTAACAAAGACTCAAGCCATTCTGCCTTCCCCCAAAATCCTCCAAAGTGGGACTAAACCCAGTAGTCAGGCATGGCCCAAAAAAGGGAGGACCGTTCTTCATTGCACACAATTCTTTAGGATGCTAGTGACAAATGGCCTGAAAAATTACAATAAAAATGTGTTAAATCAAAGTTGAAAATACTTCTTCTACTGCCTGTACTACTGCGTAAAACAGAAGTTTTTCCTACATGCTACTTTTAAAAACGTTATGTACAGTTAGCCCTGAGTAATGCCCCAAAATTAAGCTTACCCTGGATTTTTTCCTTCAACACCTAGACATTATCAGACTATCATTACGTTTATTATTAGGTGTATGATCTTAGGAAGTTTCCATCTCTCCAACTGCATACAAATGTATATAATTTCAAAAGATGTGGCAAAATCAGCCTCTAAGATCTTAAACATTTGCTATGGGAAAAAAGATGTAGAGCAAGCATAGTTTAAAGTATTTTATTGTTCTGGAAAATATTACACATCTAGCAGGAACTCCCACTGTATGTACCATTAATAATATCTATTAAGTGAGGAAGAATTTTCAAAACTTTACAAAACCTTTTAACTGCACCCGCAAGATAATCTATGGCTGAGCATCAGTACGTGTACGAGGAACTGTGGCTGCAGGTTTAAAATGGTCTCACTGTTTGGAAAAGGGCTTCTGCAGAAGCAGTATTCGGTAAAAGTAGAAGCAGCAGCCTGATTATGGGAAGTCACAACAAGAATCATCAGGCAAAGGACTCTAGAACACAGGGATTATGTACAAAGAAGCTAGTCAGCAGGAACCGCATCAATATGAATAAATGCCACAAATTTTAAATAGCTTTTTTAACTTTATTAAATCTTAAAAAAACATACAGGACTTGAACACACGTGAACATCGCTCAAAACCCCTCTCCAATAATCACGTAATACTGTCTAAAGGGGAGAGGGGACAGTAAACTTTAACAGTAGCACAAGAAAGGCAAGAAAATGAGATTATGTTGCAACTTGTAGTTAAAAGATTTAAAAGAAAATTGCACAGTTGTTTATAGTTACGAAAGACATAATTAAAACAAAAAAGTCAAGTTGCTTTTCTTAATATTACTGACATGTCAGAATTGGAGGATAAATGTTCCCTGTACAACCAGTCAAGGAATATTACTATGATCCATGATGCAACTGAATTATGATTATCGTGTTTGTGACAAAAAATGAAGAGTATAATTTTTTCCAGAAACTTCAAGAAATTAATAGAGCAACCACAAGATACAACTCTTAGTCTTGTTCTAACAATTTTATTTTTAAATCAGGGAATCAAAATTGCTGAAAGAGGGTTTTTTTTTCCTGAGCTGAACTATATATAAAGTATTATCAAACCAGTCTGACAGACTAAATCTGCCTCTGCATCAAGACTTATTCTGTCAAGAACAATGTTCTTGTCTCATGCCAGTCTAAGTGACAGAGTCAAACACAGGCCCATGAAGTCCATCCTACAGCCACCGATTTAAGCACTTTCAAGAAAAGGAAAAAAAAAAGGCAAAACTTTTTATTAACACCTTAATGCTGTTTTTTAATATAATATCCATTACTAAGCTTAAAAAAAGAAATTGTTTCTAGTAATTCTGAGGCACAAAGTGCCCATTTTCTCTCTTCTGATTTATATCATTGTTCTGTTTTTACAGCTTACTGTTGACAGAGTGAGGTAATTCAACTACAATTTTTCCAATGTTTTTTCCCATGTACATGTAATCTACAGCACGGAACACAGACTCCAAGCCAGTGAACTTGCCCTCCGGAGACATGTCTCCAAAGTCCACCTCACAAACCAGGTCTCCTCTTTCATACATCTCGAGCAAGTGCTTCAGAGCCATTTTGTATTCGGAAAGGTAATGGTTCAAGAAGAAACCCCGGATGCTGGCAGACTTCTTCAACAGTTTTGCTGGCAATAACTCTGCTTTAATGGGCGGGAGGCCAGTAGGGTTTTGGTAGCCACTGATAAACCCAATAACTATCAGGCGCCCTTTGGTAGCCAAGGAGTTAAGAGCCAAGTCAAACATCTTTCCCCCAACAGATTCATACACTACATCCACACCTTCGGGGTAGTCCTTTCTAAGAACAGATTCAACATTTTCAGTTTTATAGTTGATCGTACGGTCACAGCCAATGGATTTCAGAAAACCAGCCTTTTCATCACTGGAGCAGGTTCCAATTACATGGCATTTTGCCTTCTTTGCAAGCTGCACAGCGAACTGGCCCGTTCCTCCAGCCGCTGCTGTCACCAGAACCTTCTTGCCTTCAGACAGATCTCCCAGCTCTTTCAAACTGATGTGTGCGGTAGCGCCGCTTCCCATTAAAGTAAGAAACTCAGGTTTCACAGAGGGTAGAGGAACTGCTTGTTTGGCCGGCACAACTGTGTATTCAGCAAAGGAACCTGCTTTCAGGTAGGCCACAGCTTGACCCACCGTATAATCAGCACTGGCACTGAGTCCTAACGCTACCAC
Organism: Phalacrocorax aristotelis; assembly: GCF_949628215.1. Classification (NCBI taxonomy): domain Eukaryota; kingdom Metazoa; phylum Chordata; class Aves; order Suliformes; family Phalacrocoracidae; genus Phalacrocorax; species Phalacrocorax aristotelis. The sequence continues at coordinate 103,846,713 of NC_134277.1, read as the reverse complement.
GTCACCCACACCTTCAAAACCTATATCAAATGGGGGTTTAACTGATGCATCATATCGACCGGCTGAGTAGTTTATGTCAGATGCATTAATGCCGACAAATCTAGAAGAAAACAAAAATGTATTAACGAGATTTATTCCTTATCAAGCCTTTGTCCTATGAGAAAACTTCAATTTAAATTCGTGGGATAAGTGTGAGACTTTTTTCTGATTATTGGTATATTTGAATAATGAGTACACTCCAGGGACTACTTCCATCAGACTTCAGTAGTTCACATTCTGTTACTTTAGAATTAAGGATAAATCTGCTGAAAGAAAAAAAATCAAAAAACAAAAACCAACTTCTATTTCTTCAGGTCCGTTTGACCAAACTTAGCAAACTAAAAATAATTCTATACAGGATTAAAGGATGAAAATTAATTCACCACTTTATACAAGATGTGAAAACACTGAAGAATAAAACGTGCAAAGCGGTAAATATGTGGATTCTGGCAACAAATTTACATTTTTGAATATAATAATACTGTTAATGACTAATGATCATATTAACTATCGATGTCATTTGCAAGGTCATGTTACTGTAGGCAAGTACTTTTTAATTGATGGAGTCACTACAGCAAATTTGCCTTCTGATGTAGCTAATGTCGACGTTAAAATATTTTTCTCTATACAAATTACTTGCAACACATCAAAACAACCTTGCACAGAAGGACTAAAATCATAAGACTGAGTATCAAGTCCTACTGACCTCTAACAGGTGAAAATGGATGTTTTTTTTTTTTTAGAAAAATATAAGAGACATTCTCACAACTTGATTAAGCACTAGGAGATAACGCCTAAAAGAAAACTATGATCTAGAATATTTTAGTAGGTTTTTTTTTTAAAACCATAATAACGCCTTTACACAGGAAAGGGAAGAGAGACTGGAGAAGACTCTGTTAACTGGCAAATGTGAAACACACACAACAGAAAACACCAGGACTTTCACTACATGTGGAAGTTGACAACCCGAAAGGTGTACCTGATACCATGCAAAAGCTGCAGAAGTATGCAAACAGTGCACTTTAATTGTTGCAGTTAGCAATAGGCTCAAATCATTTGTGTGTGTGGTGTTGAATTGCTTGCAAACAGAGCAAGAACTAAAACCGCTTTGCTCGTTTTGATTTCCTTCATTCTTTATAGGATGGGAAGCCTCAAACTTTCGCCAGCGTAACGTGTTACATACAGACAGACACGCACGTATAAACATATCCATGTGTAAAATAGGTGAAAGTGACTGTTGCTCTTTTTAATTCTACCTTTAATTCAGTGCTCAGCGGCAACAAAAAATGCCTGCGCCTTGATCGCAGGCTCAGAAAAATCCCCCGTTACTCCGCTTTAAGGCAACTCCCATCCAGTACTCCTAAAAGACACATAAAAATTGGCGAGGGAGCGGCAGCTTCCGAGGCAAACCGTGCCCCTCGGGCGCCAGGGAGAGGGGCTCGGAGCAGCGAGGCGAGCCGTGCCGGCGCTGCGCTACCCTCCTCCCGCTTTCGGCGCCCCAACTTCTGCGGAAGGGAGCTGAGGGCGAGGGGCCGGCGGGGAGCCGTGCTCGCCCCCTCCCCGGCCCCGAGGGCTCTCGGTAGCTTTCAGGCGAGCCCCCCGCGGCTCCCTCTGCCCCCGGCCCCGGCCCGAAGGGCGAGGCAGGTCCCCGCTCCCGCCGCGCTGAGCCTCCCTCCCCACGCCACCGGCGCGCATCGGCTCTCGCACGCTGCGGAGCAGCCGTGCCCGCGGCTGGGGCAGCGCGCCCCGCGGGGGGGGGGCAGACCAGTGCTAACAGTCACAAGCCCCCGTCTGTCTGTCTGCCTCCCTCTGGCAGCTTCCCCTTCTTCTCAGCGCTGCACTGCAGCGGGGAGAGCACAAAGGCAGGTAAATAACCCCCCGAGGAGAAAAACTTTGCGTGCGGGGAAGGGGCACGTCGTGCAGCGGGCCGCCCGCCCTCCGCGCAGGACTCCAGCACACGCATCGTCCTCGCTTTTGTTGTGGAGCAGGGGAGGATGCAAATCCTCCCCGCCCGGGCTGCACCGCACCTTGTGCGGGCGGCTGCCGGCACCGCCGTGACCGGCCGGTGCCGCCCCCCCGGCCCGCCGAGGCGCGGGGCTTCCCGCGGGGCTGGGGCGGCCGCCGGGCAGGGGATGCAGGGCGCCTGGGGATGCGGGGCGCCCGGGCCACCGCGCCCCCGGCCCTGCCCGCCGACGGGCGCTGCGTGGGCGCGGGCGGAGCTCGCCCGTGGGAGCGGGGCTGGCGGGCCGGGCGGCCGTGCCCGCAGCGGACAAAGCCCTCTGCGCTGCCCCGCGCCGCGGGGGGCTCGCGTGTCCGCCCCCACCCATGCCCACGCAGGGAGACACCAACACGCGTGCACAGGCACCCGCGCCCTCCCCGCCCCCGCGGGGCTGCTGGGCCGCGGGAAATGGTTCTCCCCGGGCTCGCCGCTGTTCATCAGCGCAGCCTGCCGCCCGGCCCGCCCTCCCTCCGAATTTTTGTAAACTCCCTTTTTATTATCTGCGAACTCAAAACTCCTGTTCGCACCGTACGGGCTTTTCTGGGTTTTGGTGGTGGTGGTGGTTGGTGTTTGTTTTGGTTTTTTTTTAAGGTTGTTTAGTCTCTTAGATGCCTCGCACATTAAAACGACGGTACGCAGCGTCTGGATTAAAACATGTTGTCTAATTTGCCTTGTCATTCCAGCTGACAGAAGGGAGGTGGTGGGATGTGCCGGCAGTTCCTTAGGTGCTTTTGCTTTTAAAAGTAGGAATAAGTACGATCTGGAAGTTGAAGATCAGTTTACTAACTTCTGAGACTGAGGAAAAGGAGAGCACAGAAGTAACAATTACTTGCGGTTCTGGTGGGTTTTAAGACCCCTTCCAGACCTTTTATATTGCCTTGTTTTACTTTCTTACTTAAAATGTATTGTTTAATTTAGCAGTTTCTAATCGAGGCTCGGTCCTCCAACATTTGAAGATGTAAACCTGAGGGGGGAAAAAAAGCTAGAGATTGGCTTTTCCCAAAATAATTACGCACATTGAGTCACCCGTTTTATTTATACTCAACAGTGTTGAACCCCTTCGTATTGTTTATTATAGAAAACAGGAGGACACCGCCGAGGGGAGGAAATGCTGCCTTTCCTACCACAACAAAGCGTGAGACACTGAAAACCAGCACCACAGCCTTAAACACAGACAAAACAAAGTCATCCAAACCAGTACCATGCAAGAAAAACATTATTTAGACCAAACACTCAGCAGGAACAGTGCTCCACTTTTCCCACTGTGATCCATCAGTCCCTTGGTTCAAGAACTTTCTCAGCCCTCTTACTCCCTTTTATAGAAACTTTTTCCCCCCTCTTCCAGCCCAACAGTAAATCACTACAGGTATTTTGGAAATGAAATGTGTCACTTCCTCCAGAAAATCTCGAAAATCCCCCAACAACTTTAAGAAGGACCAAATCTTCATAGCCTTTGGGTCCTCGTCCCGCAATAAAACGGAGGAACCTTGTCCCCCTCCCACCCCCCCCCCCCCCCCCCCCCCCCCCCCGAGAACAGGACAAAGGGACATACGAAGCTTAAATGGCTTCATTAAGGATTTTTTATTCACTTTCCCCCCTCCTCCTCCTCTCCTACACAGAACTGAAGTAAAAAAATTGCTTTAAATAGATTTCTAGTTTTGAAGAATTTCTGAATAAAGGATGGATTGTTCTTTATAAAAAAGCAGAAATAAGGATTGCTGGTTTAGTTGCCTACAGGAGAAGAAAAAGGGGAAGAAAGTTCCCCCTAAGTGCATCTTATTTGGAAATATCTATCCATACAGGAACTCAGCACATTTAATTTCCGATTCCCCCTAAATCCAAAACCAGATTTTATTGTGGTGGACGAGGATTGTTTTGCATAAAGAGCTCAAAGCAATTAATACTATTCATGGCATGACTGGGACTAAAATGAACAAATCCGCAAATGCACCCTTGGAACCCGAGTCCTTTATTGTTTTTGTTTTAATTGTATGTTTCTACCTATTAGAAAATGTAGAGTTGCATTTAGGGCTTGTTTTTTTTAAAAAAAAAAAACAACTAAATAGAGCCAGGGACTTATCCTTCTGGGATGGGAAAATGCTTCTCCAGAGTGACAAGAGGGGGGGAAACATTCAGAACTCACTTCCTGCTGCAGATTGTATATAGAGAATGTTTTCCAGTAACGTGATCCCATGTCGTGTATGATATTCCCAGAAAATAATAATAGAAAGGAAATGCCATAGAACCCCAAATAATACAAAACGTATAAACTCTAAATGTGGACTTCATCACTCACCTCTCCCTCCCCTCCATCCCCACTCACGCTTGTGGGTCTGTACATGTGTGTAATAGGCTGATGCATTAAAACCCAGTAACTGCCTGCCTCAATCTGTGGACCAGCTCCTGCCTTTAGTGTGGTACAAGCTCCACGCCTCAGCCCTTTAACCATGAGGTGTGCACATCCCCCTAGCACCCAGGGAGCCCACCCAGCAATAGGAGGGAGGTGGGGGAGAAAGGAAGAGTTACACTGGAAGCCGTATAAAAAATGAATAAATTTTAAAAATTCACGGGAAGCGGGGGGGGAGGGGGGGAAGATGAGAAAGACTCCAAGTGCGTGCGTGGGGGGAGGGGATCTGAGAAATAAGGATGTCACTCTGCTTTGCATTACCCAAGCAGAAACTTGCTACTTGGATCTCAAGTCTTTTGACTCCTTCCACGAAAGGAATTTAACTCCAGCCTGATGGCCGTTTCGTGCCATTGCTGTTTCATGGTCATTACTGGAGGCAGCAACACAATGTTTTAGACTTTTAAGTTTGGAGGGAATTTTGGTCTCAGAAACCCTAGTGGGAGATGTCAGCATCGGATTAAAGTGCCACAGAAGCCTCCTCATCAGCTCCTAGAAGAGTCCCTGTTCTTTCTCTCTGCCCCTTCCATACTATGTATTTATGTGTTACATATGGACACACGCTAGAGATTCACATACATGCACACCATACACACGTAGTCACATGCTGCCTTAACAGAAGTTCCAGCACTGTTCTGAAGCCAACTTAGTGCTTAATATCTTTAAGCTCCAACGGAGAGCATGGCACTGCGTGTTACTACGATTTCCTTGCTTGACAAGAACCAGAGAGTGCTGCTCTCTTCTGTACCAGCCACGCAGTCTGCTCCGAAGTTCCCACAGTTTCAGCTTCCCCTCGTGGGCAGAGAAACCTCTGAACTTTAAAAGGCTTGGTTTTAGCTCAAGCAACGGCAACATCTAGGAAGGAGCCACCAACAACAAACAGGTTTCTGGAGACAGCGGTGGGGAGGCACGTTTTGTCCTCAGAATCTTCTGTTCATGGCGGGCTGGTCACCGCGCCGGACGCGCAGTCCTTAGCGCTGGCGCGGGATTTACGGTGTATTATGTTAAGCAAAATGTCACCTCCTCACTCTCCCCCCGACCCAGCTCCGCTCTAAAAGCCGCCACCAACGGCGGGCTCGCGTCCTGCCGAGCCAGGCCGAGGACGGCCGCGGCGCTGCCGGGCTGGGCCGAGGAGCGCCGGGCGGCCGCCCTGCCCCCTCGCCGCCGCCCGCTTTTGGCGCGCAGAGGCGGGGGTGGTGCGGTAGCGGCCGGGGCCGGCCGGGCAGGACGGCGGGCCTCGGCCCTCGGTCTCCCCGGTGAGTCACGGCTGGCTGAGGGGCTGCGGCGGGCGGGGGTAAGGAAAGCGGCCGGCTGTGTGGCGCAGAGGAGCGGGCTGGCATCCGCATGGCGGCTGCCGGCGAGCCTCCCCGAGGGAGCTGCGGGGGCACGGCGGGGACGCGCTCACGCCCCGGGACGTGCGCGTAACCAGCCCGGGCAGGGACCTGGGAGGGGCTCGCAAGCGCTTCCAGGCCTCTGCCTCCCTCCCTCCCTGCCGGCGCTCTCCGGACGCCGAACTCGCCTCCCTCCGGCCGTGGCACCGGGGGCCCTGCGGTGTTTCCCTTCCTGCGGGCAGGCGTGCGCCGGGGGCAGCGCGCACAATCCCACCTCTCCCCCCCCCCCGCCAGAGACGAAGTGTCACCCCCCACACACGTGGATGGGGTGACCGGACTGTAGCACCAGCCGTTCAAAACAACAACAATAAAATTAAATTAACAGTCGCCAGATGGCAGCTGGTACAACTTTGGAGCCGGTCTCCAAAGTGAGGGAGCGTGTTGTGAGGGAGCAGGCCACAAGGTGCCAGAGGTCGGCGGGGGCCGGGACGGGGGGGGGGGGGGGGGTGCTCACCTGTTCCTGACAAGGAGGTCTCCGTCTCCCGGGAGCGGCACGGGCGAGTCCTGCCGCAGGGTCACCGCTTCCCTGAAGTTTTGGCTCAGCTTAGTCACCACCAGCTTCTTCATGGAGCTGGGGATAGACGAGCCCTGGAAATCCAGAAAGTGACGGGAGTAGGACATGTCCAGGATGGGCCGCGGCCGGCTGCCACCGAAGTAGGACCAGGCAGGACCTGCCGCGGCGCAGGACGGCTGCCGCCGCCACCACCAGCACCGCGGTGCCCGGGAGCTCAGCAAAGCGCCGCTTTTTGCGCTAAAACTCATGCCCTGTCTCGGCTCTCCTGTCGCCCCCGCGCTTGGGAGAGCTGCGGCTCGGGATTCTCCAGGCAGCCGCAGGACCCACCGCCACCGAGCCGGCAGGAGAAACTCTCCGCAGGCAGCTATTTGTGTATGTAAATACAGCCCGGCGCGGCGCGCTGCAACCTGCCTCCGTCCTCCCCACCCAGCCAGCCCCTCCGCCACACGGGAACGCCGCCAGAGCAGCGGCGGCAAGATGGTCCCCAGCAGCCGGTCGTCTTCTGCCGCCGCTGGCGTTACCGAGGAGCCACGCCGGCCGGCTCTGGCTGGCGGGGGGGGGGGGGGGGGGGGGGGGAGGCCGTCCGTCCGTCCGTCCGTCTGTCCGGCCAGCGGCTGCGCCCGGCCGCCTCACCGCGGGCACAGCGGCATCGCCTGCCCCTGCCTGCCTGCCTGCCGCCGCCGCGCCCCGGGACGATGGCGGGGACCGCGCTCGTCTGGCAGTGAGGCAGATGGACGGAAGGCTGGATTTTTCTCCTAAAGGTTGCTTTTAATTTGCACGCTGCCTCTGACTAAGGGGTTTAAAAAGCAGGAGAGAGAGAGAGAGAGAGAGAGAGAGAGAGAAACACGCCTCGGATCCCCCCCCTCCCCCCCCCCCCCGTTCTTTAGTTTACAAAAAGAGGTTATCTTTCTACTAAAAAAAAAAAAAGGTAGGAAGAAAGCACGATAAATTTTCAGATCGATAAGGTTAGAGAAGTGAGGAGAAGTTGCCGCTAATCTTCTAATGTTGTTATTAGCCGCCGCCGAGGAGCCGCTGCCTGCGGGCGGAGGCTCCGCCCCTTCCGTGCGAAACGTTCACTTCCTCGCAAGGTGGTACGAATCAACCCCGAGCCGTTAGCGGCCGCGCGCGGGCGCGGGAGCCGGGTGCGCGCGGCGGCTGTTGCGGCCGTGGCTGGGGCGGCTGAGGCGGCTGAGGCGCGGGCTGCGCCGCGGTGCGTGAGGGGATTTCAAAAGGCGAAGCTCTTATCGCAGCCGCCGGGAGAGCAGTGCGGGGTATCCTTCGCGGGCGGCGCACCCCCGCCTCCCCCCCTGCGCTGCCCTCTTGTGTGGGGGGAAGGTTAACGGGCTGCAGTGAGTTCGGTTGGGTCGCAGGGTTGTGTGTCCGCGCCCCCTCCCCCCCCCCCCCCCGGGTTACTGTCAGGAATACTACATTTATCCTTAAAAAAAAAAAATCGCTTCTCCCTGTAGGATACATTTGGGAGAAGGAACCTGCGCAGAAAATCAGCTGGGTCAAGGGACCAAAGAAAGTAAATGTTGTGATAGAGTCGCCAATCCCAACTTGGTACAACTGCGTGGAGGGAGGGAGGCAGGTAATTTAATAGAGATGTTGCACGGATGTCGGAGGAGCTCACGTGTAATTCCTAGAATTAACTCCATCCTACCGGTATAAACAGCTCTTTGCTTAATTGTGCGGTATTAATAAATAAAAGAATAAATCCCCTTCTGCCCGAAAGAGAGCAAAATTGCCGTTCTGAGGGTTTTCCTTTAGGAATCAGCTGGGTAGTTTTTATTTGCGTTCTTGACTTAAAAAAGAAAGGGAAGAACCCTTCTGTTCTTGCAGTTAACATTATATAAATCCCCAGACACATACTGTGCAAAATCTATTAGCAGCATGTTTCATATGCTGCAGTTCTTGCTCTGCAATCTGTTGGTATTTTAAAGTAAGGATGAACTGTAATCTCCCACAAATCATTTTTAATTCAATGCCGGTTAGACGTGTGCCAAGCGAGGTATCATCTCCTGCCTTTTTTTTTTTTTCGCTTTTTTTAAAGTTTGCTGAAACAAGACCTCTGCTGAAGTTAAATCAGCACATGCGTCTTGCACAGCACTTTAGCAAGTGGATTATAATAACAACCCCCTCAACGCGTGTCTCACATGAGGAATCTTTTATGCCGCTCTGTATTAAGACTTCTTTTTGTGTCATATTGTTTAGCTCTGGGAAAGGGGGGGAAAAATGAAAACAAAGCAATTAAAAAGATTGACAGGTATGGGTTTGTGTGAGACCTATTTGTAATTGTCAGGGTGACGTGGGCAAGAGGAGGAGGAGTAACAAACTGAAGCAGGAAAAGCAGCTCGATGTGTCTGTCTATCAGTTGAGACTGTCTGAGAGCCCTGGGATCCGAATGTGTGTTATATTTCAGTGAAAAGAGAAGAGAGGGAGAGTGGATCTCTTTCTCTCCCAGGAGTTTGGGGGGGGACAGTTCACGTTAATCTCTCCCACTCAGTGAATGTCTTTTCTTCCTCCCCCCCCTCCCTCTTTGCACACACTCTCCGGGGTTTTTCTTGGTTTTGGCAATTTTTTGGGTGTGTGTGTGGTTTTTTTTCTTTTTTTTTTCTTCCGTTGCAGATCAAGATCAACCAAAAAAAATCCATGATAAAAAAATGTGTTTGCATTATATTTAGTATCAGAAGAAGCTTCGATTTGTGGAGGAAAAAAAAGGGAGAGCAAGAGAGAAAAGTAGTCCTCTCCGGTGGTGACACTGTTTGATCTGTGACTGTTTGGAAGGTGGAGGAGTGACTGACATTTCCCATCCGGTGTATATGTATGTATGGGGGCTTTACTCCTTTTTATTATTTGCTTTCTTGCTCTTAGACTAAGTGCTGGGAGGAGAAGGAGAGACCGGATCGACCTCGTTTTTTGCACAATGAACAAACTATTATCAACGCAATAAAAAACAAACAAACAACACCCACCCACCCCCCCCAACAACAACAACAGCAACAACACACAAATCCACGAGCTTGAAACAAGCCAGCCAGCGAGCGAGCGAGAAAGTTGCGCTTTGAGACTCTTTGATCTCGGAGAACGCCTGAGAGGGGGGGAGTGACTGAATTTACCGTCTCATCGCCGCCGCTTGCTCGGCTCTCCACCGCGAAGGAGGAGAAGACGAAGAAGTGATTAAGAGGGGGAGAAGGGGAGAGAGGAAAAGGAGGGGGAAAAAAAAAAAAGGAACGAAAGAAAGATAATGGATTTGGGCTACAGATTGAACTGATCAAATCGTATTTATTTTGCACATCTCCACTGGCATCTTCCCTGCTGCTGCTGCTGCCGAGAGGACTGAAGAGCTTTGTCTTATAAGGAACTTAAAAGAGAGAGAAAGAGAGAGAGAGAGAGTGAGAGAGAGA